>NW_017671576.1:182516-208958 GCF_001879085.1 Nicotiana attenuata | reverse complement strand
GAAGGCTCACATATATGGAGGAAGATGCTGGAGTGCAGGGAATTGATTGAGCATCAGATCATGTGGTATCCAAAAATGGGATCCTCATTATTTTGGTTTGACAACTGGACTGGTTTTGGGGCACTATACTTTCTGGTTCCTCAAGATTTTGGAATTGATGAATCTGTGCAAAATGTATATGAGGTAATGGAAGGAGGTGGCTGGAATGCTGAGAAACTTTTTGAGTTACTACCTGAAGAATTTGCAGAACATATAATTCTTAATATTAAGCCACCTACAGTAGAAGGGATCATTGATACACCATACTGGATGTTAGAACATAGGGGTTTTTTTAGTGTTAGATCTGCATGGGAATATTTGAGAAGGAGAGCTGATCCAAGGGCATCATACAGGATGATATGGGTAAAGGGATTGCCCTTCAAAATTTCATTTTTCATGTGGAAGCTGTGGAGGAACAAACTGCCTTTGGATGACTTTTTCAGAAGATAGGGGTACTTGATGGCATCCAAGTGCTGGTGTTGTGCAGAACCAAAAGAGGAGACAACACAACATTTGTTCTTTACTTCATATGCAACAAACAAGGTGTGGAAATACTTCATGGGACATGCAGGTTTGGCTATAGAAGGAATCACATTACATCAAGCCATCATCAAATGCTGGACTATAGATGTAATACCAAGACTGAAGCCAATTATGCAAGCATTGCCATCTGTAATTGTCTGGGAGTTATGGAAGAGAAGAAATTGCTACAAATATGGAGATGCAGTCATTATCAACAGAGTGGTATACCAGATATCCTCTACCTTGCAGTCTCTCATTAAGGTTAGGAAGCCAGGAGTGCAGCAGGTCCCTCACAGGTGGCCAGACATGTTGAGGATGATGGAGCAATTCACACCAACTCTTAAATACACAAAGGCTCTGTGGGAATTTCCAGAACAAGGTTGGGTGAAAGTGAATACAGATGGAGCTTCTAGAGGTAATCCTGGTAGGAGCTCTATTGGCTTTGTCCTGAGAAATGAAGAGGGTGATGTTCTGTATGCATGTGGCAAGGAAATACAAGAAGGTACAAATTCAGTAGCTGAAGCCAAGGCCATTTATGAGGCTCTGAAGTTCTGTGTGCAGCATGACTATATCCTCATAGATTTACACACAAATTCAATGGTATTAAAGAAGGCAATAACTTGAGAATGGAAGCCACCTTGGGTGATAGGTTCATTGGTAGAGGAGATTAGAGAATTAATGAATACAGTTAATGTAAAGCTGTCACATACTCTCAGGGAAGGTAACAAGTTAGCTGACCACATTGCTAATTATGCTCTAGACAATGGACCTATGGAATGCTATGGATTTCAGGAGTTAGATGTTCAGGGGAGGAGATTGGTAAACTCAGATAAAATACAATGTCCATATATAAGAGTTTCAGTTGCAAGGAGATAAGCAGGAGTGGAGTATGTGTATCAAAGGGGAAGGAAGGGACAAGGAGTCATTCAGATTATCATCATACTCAAATCCTTTTGGAAGAGAGTATGGTGATACAGATTTCCACTTAACAATTGTTTTCTTTTTTGCAGGTAGGAGTTTGGTATTTATGACATGTCATGTAATTCATCTACTGTGGGTGGTATTAGTATTTCATACTTATTCCCTAGGAGATGAGGACATGGCATACATATATACTTATCTTTGGATGCTGAATAATTTTATTAACAGGAGACTGCCTAGAATGTTTAAAAGAAGTGGGCAGGATGGAGCTGAGCTCAAAGAAGGCTTTCACATCATAAAGCTGCTCAATAAAAGAAGATCAGACAACAAAATGGCACTACAGTCAATGAAATTGCCCAGAAAGTTTAAGAGAATTGGGCAATCACATAAGCAAAATGGAACATGGGATACAGGGAATCAGGCATATGAAGGCAGCATAAGAATCAGTTGTTTGAATATTCAAAGATTTGGCAGATACCATACTCAAATCCTTATGGAGGAGGGTATGAAAATGCCTTTTATGACTAACTATGTGTTTTTTTTTGCAGGGTATGAGATTGTCATCATGCTCTTTCACTTGGCTAACTCTTACTTGGTGGTATTAGTACTATGTACTCAACCCAAGGAGAGGGAAACAAGTGGAAGAACAAGAATGATAATTAACACCGGTGAGCAAGATATGCCCAAAAGTGGGAGATCTACTGAAACTAGCTATCTTCAATATAGGATACTAGTCACAATTGAAGGGCAACAACAACATACAGAAAAAGGAAGCATTCAAACCTATGAGATCAGAAAGGCACACAGCCTGCAGACAGCAAAATTCCCTTCAGAACCAAGGGAACTCAGCTGGATGATGCACCTGTGGGAAAAAGCAATCAAGCATAAGAAGGGATACAATTCACAACATACAGAGATTCAGACACTCTTGAGGACTTATTATCCTCATGAAAAATAGAAATCAGTGAAAAAACAAAAAATACAACAAGATGAGGAGGGGAAGATCTTTATTCTCATAACAATCTGCAAGATTCGCTGGTATTGGCAAAGAATTTTGAGCAGCATTTCAGCAATATCGACTGGAACATCATCATGCAACACAAAGGAGGCAAAGAAGGGAAGTCAACTGGTCAGTAGCGGCACACACAGAGCTAGGCAACCTAATATATACCATCTTGGCACATGCTGTAGGCAAGATCGAATAGGAATATCTTCAGGGGCAAAGGCATCACAAGCAGCAGCAGCAGCAGGAGAACATGGTGCAGCAATTGGTGATTCGAACAAGGAATTTGGCAAAGGTAGAGCAAAAGTGAATTTCAGAGAGGACATTTTGGAAAACATTAAGAACTATGATAGAGACAGGTGGGTTCAAACGGATACAATGACTGTTATGACAGGAATAAAAACAATATCGAAGGTTACAAATGGAGACAACATGTGTACAAGGAAAATGAATCAAGAAATGAGGCTAAATCTGCAATTTAAGGTGCTGGAGAATAATTGGACGGAATGTGGCTATATTTGCAAGCAGTATGGAATGCTGTGTTGGGCTTATAAGAAATGCAAATTGGGTATATTATCTGGGCTATTGGATCCGGACAGCATGTGGAAGTACATTGCATGGGCTAGTTTTTATTATACAAATATTAGTAGTAATTTTGTGATATCAATTTTGAGTAGACTACTCAATTTTGATAATAGGTTCTATGTAAGTTTCGAATTTTATTTCTTTCTTTATGCTAGATCATTGAACAAATTGTTTTTGATTATTATTTTATATATATAAAAACTAGCCCTAGGCACATTGCATAGTGGATTAAAAAAAAATGAATCAAAGAAACAGAAAAACAAACAAGAAAAAATAAAAATACCTCAACTCGAATCCAGTGGCCCTTCTTGACAAATTCGGACTATAATCATCCCTAATTAGGTGTTTCCATGAGAAAACACCTAATTAAGGGCTATTATAGCCCGGAAACCCTTTATCCCCAATTTGCATGCATTGGGGTTCTTGGCCAGACTTCGATCTAAAATTCGAGGAGGACCAGTGAGGTTTGGAGGGTACTAGTTGTGGATTTAGGAAGAGGAGGGTGAAGGGGGTATATGGTGTTAATTTGGTGAAGAAAGGGGGCTGGGGCCGCCGTGGGCGGCAGAGGCGGCGTCCAAAGATTTGATTATTGGAAGAGCTGGGTGATGATTTGAGGGAAAACATGGCCGGATTCGAGATGAGGAGGGGAAGGAGGTCCAGGGGTGTAATTTTGGGCGTCATTGGAGCTTCGCCGCCGGCGGCTTGCGGCGGAAGACGGTGATGATATTAGGGTTACTCCGAGACAATAGTGAGGGGGGGGGGGTGAGGGAATCCGACATTGATATATGGATGTTTGCCCAGTTCTTGGCCGTTGGATCTACAAACCTAGACGGCCAGGATCAATTACCCCTTAAAACGACGTCGTTTTATTACAATAGGGCTGGACCCGGTAATTTGGGTTGGGTTTGGACAAATTTAGCCGGATTTTGGGGTTTGGGCTCGAGTTTATGGCCCAAAAATGTGACAGGCCAGCTTTCTTTTTCATTTCAATTGTTCGTTTCAACACTTTTATTTAATTACAATTTATTTTCATTTCAATTCCCTTTTTCCCCTTTTTTTTTTGATTTTTGTTTAATACAAAAATTAAAATTAATAGACCTGATTTAATTCCAAAATTACACTAATTAATTTTCTAAAACTAACTAGATCCTAATTTAAAAGAAGCCAAACCAAAAATGTAAAAACGACTATTTTGTTATTTTTCTCTTATTTTGGTAATATTAATTAACTAGTAAACCTATAAAAAAAAATAAAAATTGGGTTAAAAATGCAAATGTGCTATTTTGGTAATAATTTTTATTTTTATTTTTTATGACAATTAAAAATGCACACAAAAATGCAAACAAAACAAAAAATCATGCAATTAATTTCCTAAAATCAAATAATAAAGAAAAATCCTAATTTTAAAGAGTTCTATAGGAGTACTTTAAGCGAGGCAAAAATCACGTGCTCACAGCTGCCCCTCTTTGCTCGGAGACACGAAGGGTTTTCGGGCAAAGATAAATGAGCAACTATGAGATTTTTGCCTGCTCGGCACTCCATGAGAAGCATTTTAAAACCGTCTGACCGAACCCTGCTTCAAAGGTTGCCTACATATCCTTGGCTATAAAGGAATCAGGTCAGTGTAGTTCTGGAAGGTTTGGTAGCTGGGACTACCAAGAGCTGTAATTTCATTGCTGTTGCTTCTGCTACTGCTTGCTGACCTCCTTATTACACCAAAAGGAAAATCAAAGCTAAGCTAGCTATGCCTATCAACTATGAGTTACAGGATTCCTATCTATAATTCTCTTGAAACTTGATCTTGAGTCTTAGCTGATTTTGCTGTGGACCCTGATCTGAATCTTGATGCTCGTAAGTTGTAGGTGTTTATTTCTTTCTGCAGCATTGGGTCAAAACGGGATCAGCGGAGCTTGTGACTTCAATCAGATTTTGAGCAATCCGCACCCTTGTTTGCTTCACATTTGAGCTCATTTCTTTTTGTTCTTTTCTTCTTTTCTTTATTCTGGATTGAGACTCATTCCATCGGTCATCTCGCACCCTATGTCTTGAGCTCAACCTGCTTAAGATACCAAAACAAACAAACGAACGAAATTTTCTGCCCCAGTTTTCACTAGGAAAATTTCGTGAGTTAGTTGTGACACATATCTAAGCGATCAAATCAGGATTGTGTATCCTTGTGAGTGAATCTAGGTTATGCAGGGAAATGAACGGGTTATGTCGGAAAAGAAAAAGGGTCCTCGGGTTATGCCGGGACGGAAAGAAAAAGAAGCTCCTTGGGTTATGCCAGGGAGACCCACGGGTTATGCCNGACCGCCATGCATGATCATGCTACAACTGTTGAGCCAATTGTAGCTAGACGAGCCAAAGTTTTTCAAGGACAACCAACTGTTTGCTTTACGGAGGCAGAAGTTAAACGTATGAATATAATTGAAGGTCTTCAATATGCAGTCGTTTGCAAGTTCTCATATGGTTGGCCAGATATCAATGAAATACGTCGCATTGTACCAATGCAATGTGGTTTTAAAGGAGAATGCAATATTGGATATCTAAGAGATAGGCACACCTTGGTTCGAATGACTTTATGGCAAGATTTTGTGGATTTCTCTTCAAAAGGAGTGTATTATGTTAAGGATAAGCATGGGGAGGAATATCAGTTAAGAACCTTGATTTATGATGAAAAATTCAAAGTTGGAGAGGAAACACCTAAGGTGATGGCTTGGATATCATTCCCTAATCTGTTACCTACATATTTTGTTAAAGAATGTCTTTTTTCTTTAGCCTCTGCAGTTGGAATTCCACAACACCTTGATTTAGCTACTGTCAAAAAAACAAGGCCTAGTTGTGCTCGTGTGAAGGTGTTGGTGGATCTGTTAGATGATCTCCCAAAGAAGGTTAGAATGGACATCGTAGATGAGTCAACTGGTGATGTTAGAACTGAATGGGTGGCCATCAAATATGACTACATTCCTAATTATTGCAAAGAGTGCAAGTTACAAGGTCATGATATGTTGGAGTGCTGGAGATTACATCCAGAATTGATGTCAAATAAGACTGTTGAGCAGCAGGATAACAAGGTGGATGAAAAGAAGCCTAATAATCAATATGGTAAGGGTGCAGGACCATTGATGATTCTGTCAAGTGGTAAGGTAGTTGGAAATCAAAGTGCCCAGTGGAAAGAGGTAAGGGACAATAGAGGTAAAGCAAAGGAGAATGTGCCTGAGGGAGTGAATAAAACAGGCAAAGAAATTGTACCAGTCCAACAAAATAATGTTGTGGACAATAATACACAACAGTTGCAGATTTCAAATAAATTTGCAGCACTAGATGGAGAGGAGACAGATGTAATGCAGGGCAGAGAATTGGCAATTATAGAAGAGGTACATGAAGTTAGCAATGTGGCTACTCTATCACCTTCAAAGAAAGAAAGGCAGGGCAAGGGTAAAGACAATGCAGGAAAAGTGCAGAATGATAATGGCAATCAAATAGCAACAGGTAAAATCAAATCAACTCCAAAAAGCACAGCTACAGGGAAATATGATGTAGTAAAGCAACAACAACAGCAGGTAGGTCATACACTTGGAAAATTGAATCCTACAGCTCCAGAATTCAACATAAACTCAGCAGGTGTAGGATCAACTAATGGAGGAACTGAGACAAAATTACATAGAAACAATGAATCTACAGCTCAATGGGTTCAAAGAGCATTCCTGGGAACTACAGGTGAAAACATAGTGGGAATCAACACTTCTCATCAGGAAATTCCTTCACAGGATACCTTGATAGACATGGAGCTGGGAAAAAATCCAGAAATACAAACAAAGGAAAAACTCCTTTCTAAAGTGAATGAAAGAGTGCAATGGAGTGGAGGCAAATTGTGGTCAGATCAGAGGGAAATTGACCCAGAGGAGAATGATGTACCAGCAGGTGCACAGCATGATGAGGAACCAGTTCATGAAGACAAGGAAGAGGAGGAAAAGAATGTAAATGGTGAAGCTTCTGTTGTTATTTCAAACAAAGAAGATGCAGTTGCAACAAAGGAGAAAAATGATGCAGAGGAAAAATTAGCCACAAAGGAGCCACAAGAAAAAAATTCATCTCAAGTGAATCCAGCAGAAGGAGTTGGTACAGGTGCAGTAGATCCGGGAGGAACAGGGGATGGTGTAAAACAAATCTCTAAGGGTGGTGATCAACAGACAGAGGTTACAGTGGTAGAAAATGACCAGCAACCCAATCAGATGGCAGATGCAACACATAGAAAAGGTCCATTGGAACAAGCACAGATGCAGAATCTGAAGATAGGCAAGGAACAGGCAATGATGCTTAACCTACAACACAAGCATGATGTGATTGTTGCTGGTGAACAGCATGCTTTTGATGCAGAAGAAGGAGATTTAAGAGCAGGACAAGATTTAGATGAGGAATCCACAACACAAAATTTTCAAAACATAGGTAGACAGGGTGACTTATCTCCCAGAATCCTTGAAAAGGCTAAATCTGCAGCAAAAGGAAAGAAGAAACAGCCAAAGGAGAACATACCTGCACCAACAGGAGGAGTTCAAACAAGGAGGACACTATCCCTTTCTCAATCCAAACAGTAATGGATGCTCTCATTTGGAATATAAGGTCAGTCAATACTCAACAAGCATTTGAAAGACTCATCAAACTACATAGAAAGAATCATTATGAGTTCATTGGACTTATGCAACCCATGCAACAAGCTAGAACATTGGAAAAGTATAGAAATAGAATTGGTTTTGCACAGGCAATTGCCAATGTATCAAACAAGATTTGGGCTTTCATCGATGAAGTATATGAAGTAACAGTGGTGTACAATTTGGTCCAGCAATTGACTTTGAGATTGCTTCATACAGAATCACATTTTGAATTTGTTCTTACATTGGTGTATGCTAAGTGTGATGTCATAGAAAGAATTGAACTTTGGGATTCTCTGTACTATATGGCACAAGATATGACAGTTCCATGGTTAGAAGAAAAGTTTGGAGGTCTCCCAGTTTCTTTAAATGAAATAGATGATTTCAGGCATTGTATTAACACCTGCAACTTGATGGACTTGGGATTCAAGGGCAGTATATTCACACGGTGGAATGGAAGGGCAGAAGAAGATTGTATCTTTAAGAGATTAGACAGGTGTGTAGCAAATACAGAGTTTCAGCACGCATTTCCAGGCATAGAAGTCCAGCATCTTCCTAAGATAGGATCAGATCATTGCCCTCTTCAACTCAAGTGTGATTTAGAGACTCCTCCTGTGAAGAAACCATTTAGGTTCTTGAATTTCTGGGTAGATCATGCATCCTTCAAAGAAGTGGTGAGACAAAATTGGACAGCTGATTTCAGTGCAAGTCCTTATGTTATATTCAACCATAAATTGAAGAAGCTCAAGAAGGTATTATCAGAATGGAGCAAGAAAACATTTGGAGACATTTTTCAGAAGATTGCTAGTTTGGAAGAGGTTGTCCTTGTTCATGAAGCTGAATTTGAAGCAAATCCTACTAAGTTAAACAGACAAAGGATGCAAAAAGTACAAGCTGAGCTCATTAAATTCTTAGCCTTGGAGGAAAAATTTTGGAAACAAAAAGCAGGAATGTCTTGGTTTAAAGATGGAGATAGGAACACTAAATTTTTTCATGCACAAGTTAGAGGTAGAAGGATGAAGTTGCAGCTGTCCAGAATTCAAAATAGCCAAAGTGTGTGGATTGAAGAAGATGAAGACATAGCAAATGAGGCAATCAAATTCTTTAAAAACCAGTTCACAGAAAATGCAGTCCCTACCTCCTTTGAAATCATAGAGCATGTGCCTTCTTTGATAGATATGGGACAGAACTCAGAATTGATAAAGCAGCCAACTTTAGAAGAGGTTAAAACAGCAGTTTTTGGTCTTAATGGGGATAGTGCAGGAGGACCAGATGGTTTCACAGGCAAATTCTACCAATCTTGCTGGGATATAATAGGAGGAGATCTGTTTTATATGGTAAGAGCTTTTCTCAATGTCCATGAGTTACCTAAGTGTGTTACTCATACTAATTTGGTTCTGTTACCAAAGAAAAAAGAAGTATGTACATTTTCTGACCTGAGACCAATTAGTTTGAGCACATGGATTTTTCAAATCATCTAGAGGGGTGAAGCAAGGGGATCCATTATCCCCTACTTTGTTCATTTTAGCTGCAGAGGCACTATCAAGAGGTCTTAATGCACTGCACTTGAATTTGCACTTCCGTGGATATGGAATGCCTAAGTGGAGCCCAAAAATAAATCATCTTGCTTATGCAGATGATACTATTATTTTCTCTTCTTCTGATGCAACATCTTTAAGGCTTATCATGGAGGTTCTTGCAGCATATGAGAATGCTTCTGGACTTTTTGTAAATAAAGCTAAGTCTGCAGTTTATCTTCATCATTTAACAGACCTTGAAGTTGCAGATAAGGTAGAGAAAATCACAGGTATAAAGAGACAAGAGTTTCCTATCATATATCTGGGGTGTCCTATATTTTACTCAATGAGGAAAATGGAGTATTATCAGCCAATGATTACAAGAGTAATGGATAGGCTTCTGACATGGAAAGGCAAGCTATTGTCAATAGGGGGAAGGGCAGTACTTATTGCACATGTGCTGCAGAGAAGCCAATACACTTACTCTCAGCTGTTAATCCACCTAAGAATGTGATCATCGATTACATAAAATTTTTGCCCAGTTCTTTTGGAGCAGCTCAGTTACAGGAAATAACAGGCATTGGGCTTCATGGTCAACCTTATGCATGCCACAGGTGGAAGGGGGGGATAGGGTTTAGGTCCTTACATGATGTTGCCACAGCTCTTTTTTGCAAACTTTGGTGGAATTACAGAACAAAACCTAGTCTGTGGAGTGCTTTCATGAGCCAAAAATATTATAAAAAATTGAACTCTGTGATAGTTCCATGGAGGGAAGGCTCACATATATGGAGGAAGATGCTGGAGTGCAGGGAATTGATTGAGCATCAGATCATGTGGTATCCAAAAATGGGATCCTCATTATTTTGGTTTGACAACTGGACTGGTTTTGGGGCACTATACTTTCTGGTTCCTCAAGATTTTGGAATTGATGAATCTGTGCAAAATGTATATGAGGTAATGGAAGGAGATGGCTGGAATGTTGAGAAACTTTTTGAGTTACTACCTGAAGAATTTGCAGAACATATAATTCCGAATATTAAGCCACCTACAGCAGAAGGGATCAGTGATACACCATACTGGATGTTAGAACCTAGGGTTTTTTTTAGTGTTAGATCTGCTTGGGAATATTTGAGAAGGAGAGCTGATCCAAGGGCATCATACAGGATGATATGGGTAAAGGGATTGCCCTTCAAAATTTCATTTTTCATGTGGAAGCTGTGGAGGAACAAACTGCCTTTGGATGACTTTTTCAGAAGATTGGGGTACTTGATGGCATCCAAGTGCTGGTGTTGTGCAGAACCAAAAGAGGAGACAACACAGCATTTGTTCTTTACTTCATATGCAACAAAAAAGGTGTGGAAATACTTCATGGGACATGCATGTTTGGCTATAGAAGGAATCACATTACATCAAGCCATCATCAAATGCTGGACTATAGATGTAATACCAAGACTGAAGCCAATTATGCAAGCATTGCCATCTGTAATTGTCTGGGAGTTATGGAAGAGAAGAAATTGCTACAAATATGGAGATGCAGTCACTATCAACAGAGTGGTATACCAGATATCCTCTACCTTGTAGTCTCTCATTAAGGTTAGGAAGCCAGGAGTGCAGCAGGTCCCTCACAGGTGGCCAGACATGTTGAGGATGATGGAGCAATTCACACCAACCCTTAAATACACAAAGGTTCTGTGGGAATTTCCAGAACAAGGTTGGGTGAAAGAGAATACAGATGGAGCTTCTAGAGGTAATCCTGGTAGGAGCTCTATTGGCTTAGTCCTGAGAAATGAAGAGGGTGATGTTCTGTATGCATGTAGCAAGGAAATACAAGAAGGTACAAATTCAGTAGCTGAAGCCAAGGCCATTTATGAGGCTCTGAAGTTCTGTGTGCAGCATGACTATATCCTCTTAGATTTACACACAGATTCAATGGTATTAAAGAAGGAAATAACTGGAGAATGGAAGCCACCTTGGGTGATAGGTTCATTGGTAGAGGAGATTAGAGAATTAATGAATACAGTTAATGTAAAGCTGTCACATACTCTCAGGGAAGGTAACAAGTTAGCTGACCACATTGCTAGTTATGCTCTAGACAATATTCCTATGGAATGCTATGGATTTCAGGAGTTAGATGTTCAGGGGAGGAGATTGGTAAACTCAGATAAAATACAATGTCCATATATAAGAGTTTCAGTTGCAAGGAGATAAGCAGGAGTGGAGTATGTGTATCAAAGGGGAAGGAAGGGACAAGGAGTCATTCAGATTATCATCATACTCAAATCCTTTTGGAAGAGAGTATGGTGATACAGATTTCCACTAACAATGTTTTCTTTTTTGCAGGTAGGAGTTTGGTATTTATGGCATGTCATGTAATTCATCTACTGTGGGTGGTATTAGTATTTCATACTCATTCCCTCGGAGATGAGGACATGGCATACATATATACTTATTTTTGGATGATGAATAATTTTATTAACAGGAGACTGCCCAGAATGTTTAATAGAACTGGGCAGGATGGAGCTGAGCTCAAACAAGGCTTTCACATCATAAAGCTACTCAATAAAAGAAGATCAGACAACAGAATGGTACTACAGTCAATGAAATTGCCCAGAAAGTTTAAGAGAATTGGCAAATCACGTAAGCAAAATGGAACATGAGATACAGGGAATCAGGCATATGAAGGCAGCATAAAAATTAGTTGTTGGAATATTCAAATATTTGGCAGATATCATACTCAAATCCTTATGGAGGAGGGTATGAAAATGCATTTTATGACTAACTATGTGTGTTTTTTTGCAGGGTATGAGATTGTCATCATGCTCTTTCACTTGGCTAACTCTTACTTGGTGGTATTAGTACTATGTACTCAACCCAAGGAGAGGGAAACAAGTGGAAGAACAAGAATGATAATTAACACTGTCGATCAAGATATGCCCAAAAGTGGGAGATCTACTGAAACTAGCTATTTTCAATATAGGATACTAGTCGCAATTGAAGGGCAACAACAACATATAGAAAAAGGAAGCATTCAAACCTATGAGATCAAAATAGCACACAGCCTGCAGACAGCAAAGTTCCCTTCAGAATCAAGGGAACTCAGCTGGATGATGCACCTGTGGGAAAGAGCAATCAAGCATAAGAAGGGATACAATTCACAACATACAAAGATTCAGACACTCTTGAGGACTTATTATCCTCATGAAAAACAGAAATCAGTGAAAAAACAAAAAATACAACAAGATGAGGAGAGGAAGATCTTTATTCTCATAACAATCTGCAAGATTCGCTGGTATTGGCAAAGAATTTTGAGCAGCATTTCAGCAATACCGACTGGAACATCATCATGCAACACAAAGGAGGCAAAGAAGGGAAGTCAACTGGTCAGTAGCGGCACACACAGAGCTAGGCAACCTAATATATACCATCTTGGCACATGCTGTAGGCAAGATCGAATAGGAATATCTTCAGGGGCAAAGGCATCACAAGCAGCAGCAGCAGCAGGAGAACATGGTGCAGCAATTGGTGATTTGAACAAGGAATTTGGCAAAGGTAGAGCAAAAGTGAATTTCAGAGAGGACATTTTGGAAAGAATTAAGAACTATGATAGAGACAGGTGGGTTCAAACGGATACAATGACTGTTATGACAGGAATAAAAACAATATCGAAGGTTACAAATGGAGACAACACGTGTACAAGGAAAATGAATCAAGAAATGAGACTAAATTTGCAATTTAAGGTGCTGGAGAATAATTGGACGGAATGTGGCTATATTTGCAAGCAGTATGGAATACTGTTTTGGGCTTATAAGAAATGCAAATTGGGTATATCATCTGGGCTATTGGATCCGGACAGCATGTGGAATTACATTGCATGGCTAGTTTTATTATACAATATTAGTAGTAATTTTGTGATATCAATTTTTGAGTAGACTACTCAATTTTGATAATAGGTTCTATGTAAGTTTCAAATTTTATTTCTTTCTTTATGCTAGATCATTGAACAAATTGTTTTTGATTATTATTTTATATATATAAAAACTAGCCCTAGGCACTTTGCCTAGTGGATTAAAAAAAAAAATTGGCACGAAGCCTAAATATGGTATTTAGCCCAAAACATAACAATATCAAACAATTAACTATCAAATACGCAGTAAATCAATCATTCGGAATGGACTAAGTCACAATCCCCAACGGTGCACGACCCCACGCTCATCATCTAGCGAGTGTCTCACCTCAACATAGCCGAACGCTGTGAAATTCCGGGGTTTCATACCCTTAGGACAGCATTTAAAATCACTACTCACCTCAATCCGGCCCGAAATCTAGCTCGCAATGCCTTTGCCCTTCGAATCGATCTCCGGATACTCCAAATCTACCAAAATTAGAACGTATCCATTAAATTATGCTAAAGGGACAAAGCCCACTCAAAAATATTCGAAAAACATCAAAATTCCCGAAATTACCAAAACCCGACGCACGGGCCCACGTCTCGAAATTCGATAAAATTAACATCATTAGATTCCTTATCTCCCCACGAGTTCATACATATAAAAGCTCCAAAATCCGACCACTAATGGTCTTCCAAATCCTCAATCAACGGCCTAGGTTTCTAAGCCCTAGTTTCTCAAAATTTACCCTTAATTACAGCTCTAATCCATGCATTAATACCATAGAATCGAGTTTTTAAGTCCAAAATTCTTACCTCAACGAGTTCTCCTTGAATTCTCTCTTCAAAATCGCCCAAAGCTCTCAAATTCGTGTTAAAAAGTGAAAAAACCCTCTGAAAATCTGCGGTCTTGACCACCGCATCTGCGGTCCTCACTTAAATCCGCTTCTCTGCATCTGCGATGACCCAACCGCATCTGCGCCATCGCAGGTGCGGTCAAATATCCGCTTCTGCGGTCCCAACCCAAACTCACCTCTGGCCGCTTCTGCGGCCCATCTTCCGCACATGCGGCGCCGCACCTGCGGTCCCGAATCCGCAGGTGCGGAAATACCAGAAGCAGCAAAAATTTTGCAACTGCATCAAGCTTTCAACTCCCCGTCAACCATCCGAAATCACCCCGAGGCCCCCAGGACCTCAACCAAAAGCACTAACGTACCCGATAACATTATTCAAACTTATACCAATCTTCGGAACGCTCAAAACAACATCACAACACCAAATTCGCATCGGATTCAAGCCTAAGAATTTCAAAATCTTCTAAATTACGCTTTTGATTAAAACCCCAACCAAACCACGTCCGAATGACCTGAAATTTTGCACATACATCCCAAATGACACAACGGAACTACTGCAACTCTTGGAATTCCATTCCGACCCCTATATCAAAATCTCACCTATAAACCGGAAAACGCCAAAAACTCAATTTCGCCAATTCAAGCCTAAATCTACTCCGGACCTCCAAAACACATTCCGATCACACTCCTAAGTTCCAAATCACCTAACGGAGCTAACCAAATCATAAAAATTCCAATCCAAGATCATATACTAACAAGTCAAATCTTGGTTAAACCTTTCAAATTTCAAGCTTCAAACTGAGAACTGTTCTTCCAAATTCATTCTGATCACCCTGAAAACCAAAACCAATAATTTACATAAGTCATAATACACTACACGGGGCAAGTCATGCCCGAGAACTGGCGAGCAAAGTGTAAAAGCTCAAAACGACCGGTCGGGTCGTTACAACAATATCTTCACCCTTGGGGTCTTTTCCGCTCTCGGATTCACTCATGCTCCCGGAATCATCATCATCAAAAGAGACCAATGCTTTGGCTTCGGCTTCAAACTCTTTTGTACTTTGATCTCAGTAGTGAGATCGAAGCCACGAGCGTGGATATGCTCAAGAGTCTCTCTTCGAGACATTGGCATGCTCGGTAACCCACTATGCTCGCGTTTGAGCAGTATTGGCAACTACCTTTTCTCGAGCTTGAGCGGCTTCGGCATTAGTCCGATAGACGGCCACGATTGCCTCGGCATCGGCCTTAGCCGTCTCAGCCTTAGATTTTGCCACTGTAAGTTATGTGACCAACCAAGCCTGGAGCTCCTCAATCTTCTCGGCTTGCCAAGTTTTTCTCTTTCACACTATGAATTTGACTTTCAGCCGAAGACAACTTAGCTCGAGCAGCCTCTTTCTCTGAGGCAAGGCGGTCCATATTTTTCTTCCACGCTATGGTTTCCGCCTTCACCGCATCTACTTCTCCAGAGCTGCTCGATCATCTCGTGCAGTTTAGTTTGCTCTGTTCTTTTTGAGTCACGGCCAGCTCAGCTCGGAGACCCTTGATTTCTTCTTCTTTATGCTCACCAAGAAGCTTGAGGGTATTTCTCTCCTCAATAAGACCTTGAATTTCGACCTCTTATCGGCTCAGTTTTCCTCGAGACCTAAAGAAAGCTTCATGATGAACCACCGAGGCCTACACACAAAAAAAAATTAGGCAAGAAGAAAAAAAACACAAGTATGATATCGGCAAGGGGAGTTAAGGATTACCCGATCCAAGGCCTATTGTGCCTCACTGAAAAGACACGGTACTCCTATCTCGTCCATCAGAGCTTGATCTTCCTCCGTGACCAGACTCCGAAGGTAACTATCCACCCCTACGGGGGTGGCAAAAACTCCTGCATCCTCCGGGATCGAGATGATGATTGTTCGGTTACACTCGGGATTTTTACTAGGAGCCGGAAACTGGCTGGTCAATCGGAAACTCGTGGAAGATTCATCCAAGCTCTTCCTCGGTATCTCTAAGTCACTCAAGCCAGCAGCGTCACTGACCCCAGCGAAACAACCACGAAAAGGGTCCTCCCCTCCGTGGGCACCTTCTACGTGAGGAGTCTTCATGGCCCGAGCCTCCCGAACTTTCTATTCGGAGAATGAAGGAAGAGAAGGGGAGTCTCTGATTTCTATTGCCCTAAGTGGGTCACTTGGGGAGTTCTCCCCATTTCGAGGAGCCTCGGGATCGGCCTCCGCAGCCATTTTCGATGCCTTCTCACCCCGAAGTGAGGTACCTTTGGCTCCATATGGCTCAGGGACTCCAACTAAATTCCCCTCTTGGACCCCGTCAGATCGAGGCAGAATATCTGCAGTTTCAACTAATTTGGTGGCCTTTTGACCCTCGGTATTAGCTTGTGCTCGAGCCACAAACCGGAATCGTCCTCCTTTTCTTCTTCTTCTTCTTCTTCTTCTTCTTCTTCTTCTTCTTCGTCTTCCTCTCTTAGAAGTTGAACTAACTCCATGGACATGGAAATCACATTCTTCTTGGACTTACACGCCGCTTTATTCATAGGCTCAGGCCCCTTGGAGGATGAGGCCATTTTCCACTTTCTCTCCTTTGCCGGCTTCGAGACAGGGAGTGGTTTTTCTTGTTCACCAGTCGGGGGCCTCATCATCACCTCCTTCCCAATACTTACAAAAGAAGATAGACAAACAAGCTCGGAATAATACTTGAACAGTGATCACATCATGAAGTTGTGGAGAGGAACTTACCATGGCTATTGGCCTCCCATTAGCCCTTCGATAAGTCATGCCAAGAATGCTTGGCGTGCGTTGACCGTGTTACCAGGCTCCGAACCTAGTCCTCAAGACAAGGGATCTCTCCCGGCATCCAGGAAACGGCTGCACTGTCACGACCCAATTCCCACCCGGTCGTGATGACGCCTCTCGTGAAGACAAGACCAGCCAACAGAACAATCAACACTGCTTTTAACAATTTCTTAGCATAAACAGGTTTAAACCACAGATACTGATTAATCATAAGTGCGGAAATAAACGTAACGTAACGGGGAAAAACCATCCCAAACTCAGCCCGATGATCGGGGTGTCACAAGTCACGAGCTACTACAGAGTTGATGAAAATACTACAAGTCTGGAAACATAGTCTGAAAATGAATAAAATATGCAAAAGATAAGGGAGAAACGGGGCTGTGGACGTCGACAACTACCTCGTCTCTCCTAGTCCGCCTGGTCTGGAAGGAAATAAGCGCTCAGGTACGAACTCATCTGTGCCTGTCTCTGCACACATGGTGCAGGAAGTAATGTGAGTACTCCGACCCAGTGAGTAATAAAAATAAATAACGACTGAGAACATAAAATCCCACAAGGGCACAAATAATGCTATCTCAAGCAGCAACATGAGATAAACAGCAGAAACCAGTGAAATATAGTAAGAAAATCTTTTTGGAAACAGTTAAAAATCAATCATACTCAACCAGTAAGTCAGCCATTGTTACCTGACCGGTCAGCCATTGTTACTTGACCAAACGCGTATTACAGTGCCATTGTTACCACTGGTCAGTCATTGTTACCTGACTGGTCAGTCATTGTTACCTGACCAAATGCGTATAACAGTGTCATTGTTACCACTGTTCAATATTTAATCACACTAGATGGGTACCCGCGCTCACTGTAGGTGTGAAGACTCCGGAGGGGCTCCTACAACCCAAGCGCCATCAACAAGGCCTGAAAGCCTGCTCATAATGCACTCGAGGCCTGAAAGCCTCCTCACCTCACTTATCATGCCCTCACATAAGGCCCTTGGCCTCAATCAGTCCAAAAATAGTCAAAGCCCCTCGGGCATCAGTAAACAATAATACCCAGCTCAACAATAGTTCAAATATCAGTTAAAACTCCAAGTTTGAGTAAAAATATAGCTGAGTTCATGAAACAATGTAAATAACATGGACTGAGTTCAAATAGTATTTCAAATAGTGAGGGAAAACAGTGATTACAGCTCACAAAGAGTTCAACGGTCGGCAACAAGCCCAAGTATGGCAATGAGCCCAAAACATAGTGAAAACAACAAGTCATAGCTGACACGCAGTAAAATATTATCCGGGATGGACCAAGTCACAGCCCCCATTAGTAAATGACCCCGCGCTCGTCATTGAACACGTGTCTCATCTCAACACAGCACCAAGTTGTGCAAATCCGGGGTCTCAAGCCCTCAGAACATCATTTAAAATTATTACTCACCTCTAGCCGGCCCAAGTCTAGCTCGCTATGCCTTTTCCCCTCAAATCGACCTCCTCGCGCATCGAATCTGATCAAAACCACAAGGAATACATCACAATAGGCTAATGGATCTAACCCAATTGAAAAGGCTCGAAAAATATCAAAAATCACGAGGTTGGCAAAATCCGAGCCCCGGGCCCACTTCTCGAAAAATTACGAAATACACATCATCGGATTCCTCGTCTCGCCACGAGTCCATACATATCAATTTTACCAAAATTGGAGTCCATTTGACCCTCCAAATTCCGTTTCAAAATTACAAATTCTCAAGCCCTAGCTTTACCCCATTTTTGATGAATTTCAACCAATTTCCATGTTAAATTTAGCATAATTTCATGTATTTGGGTCAAGGGACTTACCTCCAATCACACCTAGTCGAAATCCTCCTTCAAATCCGTCCAATAGCTCTCAAGCTCGTGTAAAAAATGGTGGAAATAACTTAACCCTCGCGGATGAAAATGATATTATAAAACCCCTTCTGCCTACAGCGATTTTCGCTTATGTGGTCCCGCTTCCGCATATGCGGGACAGCTTCTGCTGCCATTTCCCCGCTTATGCGGTTTTCTCACTTAACTTACCACTTCCGCCTTTGCGACATATTCTCCGCTTCTGCGGATTACCTAAGACCGCTTCTGCGGTTATTCACTCGCACCTGCGGACCCGCTGATGCGAAAAGGGGTCCGCTTATGCGGAACTCATCAATTTAACACAAGATTGCTTTTGCACTTTTCCACCCGCTTCTGCGGAACCGCTTCTGTGGTCCATTTCCGCAGAAGCGGAAATACCAGATGACAGAAATCTCAGACCTGAAGCAACTTCCAAAAACTCTCGTTTAACCACTCGAATTCACCCCGAGGCCCCCGGGACCTCAACCAAAAACACCAACACATCCTAACACCTCATTCAAACTTGTTCCAATCCTCAAAACACATCTAACAACGCTAAAACCATGAAATCACATCGGATTCAAGCCTAAGTTTCTTAAAAACTTCCGAATTACGCATTCGATCAAAAACCCAACCAAAACATCTTCGAATGACCTGAAATTTTGCACACACTTCCAAAATCACCTAACGGAACTACTGCAACTCTCGGAATTCCATTCAGACCCCCGGATCAAAATCTCACCCACCAATCGGAATTCGCCAAGATACTAACTTCGCCAATTCAAGCCTAATTCCGCACCGGACCTCGAAAATCACTTCCGATCACGCTCTTAAGTCACAAATCATCCCCCGAAGCTAACCGAATCACCGAAAATCACATCCGAGCCCTCTAACTCAATAGTCAACTTCCGATTGACTTTTCCAAAACAAGCTTTCCTGAAAGAGACTAAGTGTCTCATTTCCATCTAAAACCAATCCAATTCAACTCGATCACCTCAAATACCGATAATGAAGCATAGAGAAACATAATATGGGGAAAACGGGGCGGTAATTCACGTGATGACGGGCCGGGTCGTCACATCCTCCCCAACTAAAACAAACGCTCGTCCTCGAGTGGGTCAAGAAACATACCTGGAGTCTCAAACAAGTGAGGATATCTGCTCCGCGTCTCCTGCTCGGTCTCCCAAGTAGCCTCCTCCACGGGCCGACCTCTCCACTACACCTTCACTGAAGCTATATTCTTTGACCTCAACTTTCGAACCTAAGGACCCAAAATAGCCACTGGCTCCACATCATATGTCAAATGATCGTCCAACTGAACTGTGCTGAAGTCCAAAACATGGGACGGGTCCCCAACATACTTCCGGAGCATAGACACATGGAATACCGGATGAACCCCCGACAAGCTGGGTGGCAAAGCAAGCATATAGGCCACCTCCCCAATCCTCCTAAGTATCTCAAAAGGCCCAATGAACCGCGGAATCAACTTCCCTTCTTTCCAAATCTCATAACGCCCTTCATAGGCGAAACCTTCAACAAGACTTTCTCGCCCACCATATAAGATACATCTCGAACCTTCCGGTCCGCATAACTCTTCTAACGCGACTGAGCTGTACGAAGTCTCTCCTGGATCACCTTCACTTTCTCTAAGGAATCCTGCACCAACTCTGTCCCCAATAGTCTAGCCTCGCCGGGCTCAAACCAACCAACCGGAGATCTGCACCGTCTCCCATATAAGGCCTCATACGGCGCCATCTGAATACTGGACTGATAGCTGTTGTTGTAAGCAAACTCTGCGAGTGGCAAGAACTCAGCCCACGAACCTCCAAAATCAATAACACAGGCACGCAACATGTCCTCCAATATCTGAATGGTACGCTCGGACCGCCCGTCCGTCTGAGGATGAAATGCGGTGCTCAACTCTACCTGTGTACCCAACTCTCGCTGAAAAGTCCTCCAAAACTGGGAAGTAAACTGAGTACCCCTATCTGAGATGATAGAAACTGGGACCCCATGCAACCGAACAATCTCCCGGATGAAAATCTCTGCTAACCGCTCCGAAGAATAGGTAGTACACACCGGAATGAAGTGCGCGGACTTGGTCAGCCGATCCACAATCACCCAAATCGAATCATACTTCCTCGAGGTCCGAGGGAGACCGCTCACAAAATCCATATTACTCCTCTCCCACTTCCACTCTGGAATATCCATCCGCTGAAGTACACCACCCAGTCTCTGATGCTCATACTTGACCTGCTGACAGTTGAGACATCGAGCTACATAACCCACAATATCCTTCTTCATCCTTCTCCACCAATAGTGCTGTCTCAAGTCCTGGTACATCTTCGCGGCACCCGGATGGATGGAATACCGCAAACTGTGGGCCTCCTCTAATATCAACTCCCGCAGCCCATCTACATTGGGCACACAAATCCGGCCCTGCATCCTCAACACAACAGCATCATCAATAGTCAAATCCCTGGCATCATCGTGCTGAACCCTGTCCTTAAGGACACGCAAATTGGATCATCATACTGGCGCTCTCTGATGCAGTCATACAAGGAAGACCGAGAAACTACACAAGCCAAAACCCGACTGGGCTCTGAAATGTCTAACCTCACCATCCGATTGGCCAAAGCCTGGACATCAACTGCAAAGGGACTCTCCCCAACTGGAATGTACGCCAAGCTACCCATACTGACCGCCTTCCGGCTCAAAGTATCGGCCACCACATTGGCCTTCCCCGGGTGGTACAAAATAGTAATATCATAGTCCTTGAGTAACTCCAACCACCTCCGCTGTCTCAAATTAAGATCCTTTTGCTTGAACAGCTGCTGAAGGCTGCGATAATCGGTGAATACCTCACAGGATACTCCATACAGATAGTGCCTCCAAATCTTCAAAGCATGAACTATAGCAGCCAACTCCAAATCATGTACAGGGTAGTTCTTCTCGTGAGGCTTCAACTGACGAAAAGCATATGCAATAACTCTACCCTCCTGCATCAACACAAATCCGATCCCAACTCTCGAAGCATCACAATATACAGTGTAAGAACCCGAAGCTGATGAAACACCAACACTGGAGCCGTGGTCAAAGCTGTCTTGAGCTTCTGAAAGCTCTCCTTGCACTCATTAGACCACACAAATGGTGCACTCTTCTGAGTCAACTTGGTCAAGGGTGAAGCAATAGATGAAAAACCCTGGACGAACCGGCGATAATAACCCGCCAAACTGAGGAAACTCCGAATCTCCGTGGTTGAGGACGGTCTAGGCCAACTCTGAACCGCCTCTATCTTCTTAGGATCTACCTGAATACCATCGCTGGACACCACGTGCCCCAGAAAAGCCACAGAACCAAGCCAGAACTCACATTTGGAGAATTTTGCATAAAGCTTCTCCTCCCTCAATCTTTGTAGTACCACTCTCAAATGCTGGGCGTGCTCCTCCTGGCTACGCGAGTACACAAGGATATCATTAATAAAAACAATAACAAAAGAATCCAGATACGGCCGAAATACGCTGTTCATCAAATGCATGAACGCAGCCGGGGCATTAGTCAGCCCAAAAGACATAACCAGAAACTCGTAGTGCCCATATCTAGTCCTGAAAGCAGTCTTCATAATATCCGAATCCTTGATCTTCAGCTGGTGATAGCCTGATCGGAGATCGATCTTAGAGAATACCCTTGCCCCCTGGAGCTGGTCAAACAAATCATCAATACGAGGTAATGGATACTTGTTCTTCACTGTCACCTTGTTCAACTGCCTATAATCAATGCACATTCTCATTGTGCCATCTTTCTTCTTCACAAATAGAACCGGTGCACCCCACGGTGACACACTAGGACGAATAAACCCCTTATCTAGGAGTTCCTGAAGCTGATCCTTTAATTCATTCAACTCTGCTGGTGCCATGCGATAGGGAGGAATAGAAATGGGCTGAGTGCCCGGCACCAGATCAATACCAAAATCAATGTCCCTGTCTGGTGGCATGCCCGGCAGGTCTGTTGGGAACACATCAGGGAAGTCCCTCACAACGGGAACAGAATCGAGACTAGGAGTCTCAGCTCCAACATCTCTCACAAAAGCCAAATACAATAGACAACCTTTCCTAACCATCCGCTGGGCCTTTAGGAAAGAGATCACCCTGCTAGGAACATAGTCAGTCATACCACGCCACTCAATCCTCGGAACACCCGGTATAGCCAACGTAACTGCCTTAGCATGACAGTCTAGAATAGCATGGCACGGAGATAACCAGTCCATGCCCAGAATAACGTCGAAATCAACCATGCTCAACAGCAACAGATCAACTCGGGTCTCCAGACCCCCAATAGTCACCAGACAAGACTGATACACATGGTCTACAATAATAGTATCACCCACCGGGGTAGATACGTGAACAGGTAAAGCAAGACACCCGCGGGTCGTACCTAGATGATGGGAAAAATATGAAGACACATAAGAGTAGGTAGAACCGGGATCAAATAAGACAGAGGCATCCCTGTGGCACACTGAGATAATACCTGTGATAACAGCATCTGATGCAATAGCGTCTCTCCTGTCTGGGACAGCATAGAATCGTGCCTGTCCTCTGGGCGACCCCTAGCTGCCTGACTCTCACCCCTAGCTGACGGGGCGGGTGCCGAAGAAGATGGGCCAGAAGACGAGGGCTGACCCCTCTGCTGAAACTGACTACCACGGCGCCGAGGACATTGCCTCCACATGTGCCCAACCTCCCCGCACTCATAACAGCTCCCGGGTGCTGGGGAATGGGACTGAAGGGAACCCCGTGCATCAGAGTGACTGGCTGACGCACTCGGTCTGGAGGAACCCTGAACAGATGGAGCTCGTAATAAACCCTGAGCTGGAAGAGCGCCGAGGGATGGCTGACTCTGCTGATACCCTTGATGACCTCGGCCGAACGATGACCCACGATACTCAGAGCAAGCTGACTGAGGAGGCCTAAATGAACGACCTCTGCCCGGCTGGAACTGACCCCTAGACGGAGCACCACTGAAGCTACCAGAACCTTGAGGCCTCTTGGTCTCCCTCTCCTCTCTGTCCTGACGGCGAGCCATCTCAATATCACGAGCAATATCAACTGCGTCCTCAAAGGAAAGACCCAGAACTCTCTCTCGAGTCATCAGAACACGAAGGTGATAGTTAAGTCCATCTACAAACCTCTTGATCCTCTCTCTGTCGGTCGAAACTATCCACGAGGCATGACGGGCCAACTCAGAAAATCTCACCTCATATTGGGTCACAGTCATGTCTCCCTGTCGAAGCTACTCGAACTGCCTACGCAACTCCTCTATCTGAGACTGTGGTACCCACTTCTCCAAAAAGATAGTGGAGAACTCCTGCCATGGCAAAGGCGCTGCACCTGCCGGCCTACGCCGCTCATACGACTCCCACCATGAGAAGGCAACCCCAGTGAACTGAAATGCGGTGAATGCTACCCCGCTGGTCTCCAAAATCCCTGTTGTCCGAAGCATACGCTGACAGTTGTCCAGAAATCCCTGGGCATCCTCGCCCTGAGCACCACTGAAAAATAGAGGCTGGAGCCTACTGAACCTCTCAAGACGACGTTGCTCGTCGTCTGGCATGACTGGAACTACAAAGTCCTGAGCTGGTGCAACCGGCTGAGCTGGAGCTGCTCCCGGTGTCTGTAAACCCTGCATAACCTGCTCCGGTGTGCGAGCAGCGGGGGTCTGACTGCCTCCCCCGGCCTAAGAAGTAGCCGCTGTAGCAGTGGCTGAAACTACCTGGGCTAGGCCAGTGCAAACTGATAGTATCTGAGCCAAGGTCTCCTGGAGACCCGGGATCACAATGGGCACTGCCGGTGCCTGAACAGGTGCTGCTGGAATGTCTGCAGCTGGGGCCTGATCCTGAGCCGGGGCAACTGGTGGGGCAATGGGTGCTTCCCTCGCGGCCTTGCCCCTACCGGGACCACGACTGTGCCCGCGGCCTCTAGTACCCTCAGTAGGTGGTACCGATGGGCGTCCGTCTCGTCCTGTAGCGCGGGTCCTCGCCATCTGTGAGAGGATAGAACACAGAAGTTTAGTTCCCGGATCAACAAAATTGCACGACAAAAATTTCAAGAATGTTAAGTTTTCCTAAGGGTTCTGCAGCCTCTCGAGGATAAGTATAGACGTCTCCGTACCAATCTGCGAGACTCTACTAAACCTGCTCATGACTCGTGAGACCTAGTAACCTAGGCTCTGATACCAACTTGTCACGACCCAATTCCCACCCGGTCGTGATGGCGCCTCTCGTGAAGACAAGACCAGCCAACAGAACAATCAACACTGCTTTTAACAATTTCTTAGCATAAACAGGTTTAAACCATAGATACTGATTAATCATAAGTGCGGAAATAAACATAACATAACGGGGAAAAACCATCCCAAACTCAGCCCGATGATCGGGGTGTCACAAGTCACGAGCTACTACAGAGTTGTGACGACCCGACCCGTCGTCACGTGAGTTATCGCCCCGTTTTCCCCATTTTCGGTTTCCTTATGTGTTATTATACGAGTCTTGTGTGAACGAGTTGATTTGGATTGATTCTGGATAGAAATGAGACACTTAGTCTCATCAAGGAAGGTTTGTTTTGAAAAAGTCAACCAGATGTTGACTATTGAGTTAGAGGGCTCGGATGTGATTTCCGGTAATTCGATTAGCTTCGGGGGATGATTTGAGACTTAGGAGTGTGACCGGAATTGATTTTGGAGGTCCGGTGTAGAATTAGGCTTGAATTGGCAAAGTTAGTGTTTTGGCGAATTCCGGTTGATAGGTGAGATTTTGATCCGAGGGTCGGAATGGAATTCCGAGAGTTGCGGTAGCTTCGTTAGGTGATTTGGGATGTGTGTGCAAAGTTTCAAATGATTCAGAGGTGGTTTGGTTGGGTTTTTGATCGAATGCGAGTTTCGGAAGAATTTTGGGAGAACTTAGGCTTGGATTTGATGTAATTTGATGGTTTTAGTGTTAATCGTAGTGTTTTGATGATTGAAACAAGTTTGGGTGATGTTTTAAGATATGTTGGTGTTTTTGGTTGAGGTCCCAGGGGCTTCGAGGTGAGTTCGGATGGTTAAACGGAGAGTTTTGGAATTTTTCATATTGCTGAGCCTGCTGCAACTGGTATTTTCTCTTCTGTGAATCTTGGACCGCAGAAGCGGACACGCTTGTGCGAAGGATTGACCGCAGAAGCGGTGAGGAGGCCTGGGCGCCGATTCCGCAGAAGCGATTATCTAACCGCAGAAGTGGTATCGCTTATGCATTTGTGTAACCGCAGAAGCGGTTGAGCTCGAGTTTGGAATTTCCGCAGAAGCGGAAGAAAAGTCGCGGAAGCGGTCCCGCATAAGCGGGAAAGGGACCGCAAAAGCGAAAAGAGCAGGCCAGATTTATATTATTTCCTCCGCGAACTAGGTCTTATTTTCACCATTGTTGAGCAACCTTGGGAGCTTTTTGACGAGGATTAAGGAGGGTTTCGACGGAAATTGATTGGAGGTGAGTCTCGTGACCTAGAATCAACATTTTTTCGAAGAATCAACACCTAAATTCATGGAAATTTGATTAAAAATGGAAGAACTAGGGCTTGACTTTTGAAATGGAAATTTGGAGTTTGAGGGAGCATTGGAGCTCGGATTTTGGTAAATTTGATATGTATGGACTCGTGGCGAGGTAAGGAATCCATTGATGTTAATTTTATAATTTTTCGAGAAGTGGGCCCGGGGCTCTGGTTTTGCTAGTTTCGAGATTTTTGCTATATTTTGATTGTTTTCGTATTAGGTTAGTTGTTCCCGTTT
>NW_017671576.1:145734-180920 GCF_001879085.1 Nicotiana attenuata | reverse complement strand
AGAGGATTAGAGTACTAGATGATCTGTGTTTTCACAAACTAGTGGATGATTTGAGTTTAATCTCACTATGATATTGTGGCATCATTAGAGTAAAAGTATTATGGGTTATTGAGTGTGTCCTGATATATGGCTTCGAGCCAAGTTGGGGAGGCTGCTGTGGATTAGCGGATTGCACGGTTATGTGCTATGTTGGTTCTGTTTCGAGGTATGCTGGCGGATCAGTTCTGGTTACAGAAATTGAGCCGAGGATGGCACGAGTGAAGCAAAATTTTTACAAAGGTTATATGGTGCTTCGTAGAGGTGTGAAAGTAATAGGATGTCTTAAGCTGTTGTTGGTAAAGAGTGCTCGGTGCATGGAGCAGGAAGATATTTGTTTGGGATGGGGTCATACCCTGCGGTGTTAGAGTGCTAATGAGGCACGGGTGATTATGTTCGTTTGATCAGGTGAATTGCAGTTTGAATGAGAAGTAAATGACTCTCGAGAATGGTTTTATTGTGTTCAAGATTCTACATGTAACAATCAGGTGTCTTAAGGTTGTGTATGTGGTTAGAGACTGTGTTGTCATTGGAAAAGGTCAAGACTTGTGGTATTTTTATGTTAATTATGGGATTTTATGTATCAGCATCTGGAAAGTGAAGGTAACGAATTTAGATTCGCAGGAAGTTCTTCAGAGTAAAGTATTCCGGAATGTGGTATTTCTGGGAACATTTGAGAGAGTATTCAGTGGCTCATGGGTCTTAAATAGCGTGGTCTTATGCTTGGGTCTCGTGTGGTAAACCTGGGTTGAGGTATTGTGGTGCTAGAGCAAGGAAGAATATCAAGTTGATGATGAATCAGAGGGGAAATTTGATAAATGGAATAGGTTGGTAGTAGACTGAGTCGGTACGGTAAGGGTACGATTAATTCTTCTTATGTGTTCGAGGTAATGAGACTTACAGGAATTTTGCAGCAATGCTCTTGAGTTTTGGCAGCTTGCTAAGCTTGGTTTAGTTAGAAGGATTCAGTCCTGGCAGTTTAGCTTGTGCACATGGAATTGGGGGAGAGAGTCCTTTTTGGGTTTTACCGTGGTTTGGAGATGAATATATTTTCTATGGGCATGCGAAGCATGGAATGTGTAATGATTCTTCTTCTAGATGGGATTGACGGAAGGTCTTGGCTAGATGAGTTACAGTTCAGTTCTGAAAAGAAGTTCATAAAATTCTTAGGCAACGGGTAGCCTCAGGTAATCAAGGAAATGGTACTGCTAAATGGAAGTGATTTGACAAGAGTATATGTCTGGGAAGAAGGGTAATGTGATTAGGCTGATGATACTTCGGTAGTATTGCAGCACTTTCTTGCTAGATCGACTGCTGATATCTGAGTTTGTTTGATGGCACAGGGGAATTTTAGAATATCTTTCGTGGAATGATTGGGTACTCGAGGTGCAATATGTATTCATACGGCGGAATTTGGGATCAGGTATAGTGATTCGTGTGCTATATCGAGTTGGAGACTGGGAGTTCTCAGGTACAGCTATGTAGTGGTTGTGGATCGTGTGTATTGGTACCGTTAGCGGCTAATGGGATTTGGAGGCTCGGGTGGATCTTTCTTTGCTTGGTATATTAGGTTTTGAATATGATATTGGGGTGTAGACTGGCTGTCTCAGTGTTAGGTTGTTCTAGACTATTGTGCTATGGGCTATGCCGGAAAATGCCACAGGTTGCGTGGCGAGGTGCATCAGATTACGTTCTAGCAGAGTGGTTTGTATTCCAAAGACCAGCGGACGGCTAGGAAGGACTGTTTTTCTTAAGTGAGCCTTCGTGATGGATGTCAGTGCAGATGTTTCTACCATTGATTCAGTTGCGGTGTTGAGAGACTTTTCGGATGCGTTTCTTGTGGCCGGGCATGTCGCCGGGCGAGGTTGTGGATTTCGGTATTGATTTGGTGTCGGGAACTGTATCGTACGGCTCCAACAGGAATTGTGGTAGTGGAAGGAGCAGTTTCATGCCTTCTTGGTATTGAGTTCGTTGGCAGACCGATGTGGCTACGTATTTAGCTTGAGTTAGTTTGGTTGGTCCCGAGTTGTATTGTTGAGGGATAGGTTGATTTGATCATTATTGAACTTGTTAGTGCTCTGGGGAGATCTATGAGTTGCTTTTCTGTGCTGTGAGACGTTATGATTTGTTGGATATGGGCACATGTGGTGCGGTTCTATTGGGGATTCATAGAGAAAGTCGAGCGGGAAGAGTAATTGGGTGTTGATCGGTAAAGGGAGTATCAGTTATGACCTATCGGGTTGCGTGTCATATGTTATTTGTTTCACCGTGGATGTAATGAATTGCCTTGGTTTCAGACATCAAAATGTGCGTGGCTGTCGATTTTGATCACAGTGACTTGAGGTGCTTCATGTGTAACAGTGTTTGGATAGGATCGCGCATTGTAGCGAGGCTACGTGGAGTTATGACCTTTCGAGGTAGATTCAGGTGTTCTATTTCTATGATGTGAGACGGGGTCTCAGCCTTGTGTGGTGATGGTACTGATGAACTTGAGTTACAGCTCTTTCATTTGAGTCACTTGTCATGATTTGAGTATGTTCAGACCGTTTCTTATTGGTGCGTGTATTATGCAAGTTGTGGCTTAGGCCTGTATTGAGGTGTCATATCACCAGAGTGGAGTGTTGGATCCGAGGTGGTCGTTGGGGTCATTAATGAATACGAACAGATTTGATCTCAGCTTGTTAAAAGGATATTATCAAGGTTCGGCCCGGAAATCGGTTGTGGTATTAGTCAAAAGGGAAGTGGCTTCATGAATGGTTGATCTGAGAAATGGTTACGGTTTATCGCATGTTTTATTTATCGTTGGCAGTATATGAAAGTGTTGAAATAAGACTTTAGCTAATAAGAGGTTTTCTATCGGTATTTGGTTATTGTGGGCAACTGCTGTGAATAGAGGCTATCGTTTCGAGTGTTTGGATTATGTGGTATATCGGATGGTCTCACCTGAGGTTGCAGGTATGGGTTATTACAGCTGGTTCGGGTTTATTCTGAATATAGACGTGAGGTTCTGATCTTGTGTATGATTTCGGAAAGTGCAATGTGGTTCTACCATTTATGGTCTAGATGGATTGTGAGATTTAAGCTATGTTGTATTATCGGACCTATGCGAGATAGGGTGACGTGGGATCACCCCGGGTGTATGCTTGGTAAGGTCATTCAGCTATTGGTTGGCTTCTAGTACAACTCCAGGTACGCTAGAGGACGAGCGTTTGTTTAAGTTGGGGAGGATGTGACGACCCGACCCGACCCGTCGTCATGTGAGTTACCGCCCCGTTTTCCCCATTTTCGGTTTCCTTATGTGTTATTATACGAGTCTTGTGTGAATGAGTTGATTTGGATTGATTCTGGATGGAAATGAGACACTTAGTCTCATCAAGGAAGGTTTGTTTTGGAAAAGTCAACCGGATGTTGACTATTGAGTTAGAGGGTTTGGGTGTGATTTCCGGTGATTTGGTTAGCTTCGGGGGATGATTTGAGACTTAGGAGTGTGACCGGAATTGATTTTGGAGGTCCGGTGTAGAATTAGGCTTGAATTGGCAAAGTTAGTGTTTTGGCGAATTCCGGTTGATAGGTGAGATTTTGATCCGAGGGTAGGAATGGAATTCCGAGAGTTGCAGTAGCTTCGTTAGGTGATTTGGGATGTATGTGCAAAATTTCAGATGATTCGGAGGTGGTTTGGTTGGGTTTTTGATCGAATGCGAGTTTCGGAAGAATTTGGGGAGAACTTAGGCTTGGATTTGATGCAATTTGATGGTTTTAGTGTTAATCGTGGTGTTTTGATAATTGGAACAAGTTTGGGTGATGTTTTAAGATATGTTGGTGTTTTTGGTTGAGGTCCTAGGGGCCTCGGGGTGAGTTCGGATGGTTAAACGGAGAGTTTTGGAATTTTTCATGTTGCTGAGCCTGCTGCAACTGGTATTTTCGCTTCTGCGAATCTTGGACCGCAGAAGCGGACACGCTTGTGCGAAGGATTGACCGCAGAAGCGGTGAGGTGGTTTGGGCGCCGGTTCCGCAGAAGCGATTGTCTAACCGCAGGAGCGGTATCGCTTATGCGTTTGTGTAACCGCAGAAGCGGTTGAGCTCGAGTTTGGAATTTCCGCAGAAGTGGAAGAAAAGTCGCGGAAGCGGTCCCGCATAAGCGGGAAAGGGACCGCAAAAGCGAAAAGAGCTGGGCAGATTTATATTATTTCCTCCGCGAACTAGGTCTTATTTTCACCATTGTTGAGCAACCTTGGGAGCTTTTTGACGAGGATTAAGGAGGGTTTCGACGAGAATTGATTGGAGGTGAGTCTCGTGACCTAGAATCATCATTTTTTCGAAGAATCAACACTTAAATTCATGGAAATTTGATTAAAATTGGAAGAACTAGGGCTTGACTTTTGAAATGGAAATTTGGAGTTTGAGGGAACATTGGAGCTCGGATTTTGGTAAATTTGATATGTATGGACTCGTGGTGAGGTAAGGAATCCATTGATGTTAATTTTATAATTTTTCGAGAAGTGGGCCCGGGGCTCCGGTTTTGCTAGTTTCGAGATTTTTGCTATATTTTGATTGTTTTCAATTAGGTATTGTTCCCTTGGGATATTGTGATGCATTCGCTCTGATGTTGGATAGATTCGACGCGCGTGGAGGCCGATTTGAGGGGCAAAGGCGTCGCGAGCTAGAGATTTCACCGGTTCGAGGTGAGTAATGATTGTAAATGATAGTCTGAGGGTTTGAAACCCCGGATTTGTACATCATAGTGCTGTATTGAAGTGACTTGCACGCCGGATAGCGAGCGTGGGGTAGAGCACCGTTGGGGATTGTGACTTGGTCCGTCCCGATTGATGAAATTACTACTTATTTGACTGAAACTACTTGTTATCATCATAATGTGGGCTGATTGCCATGTTTGGGCTTCGTGCCAACTATGTGAATCCTTCAGGGATTGATATCACTGTTTTCGCATTACTTTGCATATTACTTTATCTCGGTCCAGGGTTTTAATACTGTTTTGCAAACTCAGCCATTTTTCTAAGATTTGAAAACTTAAACAATATTTTATTGACGTTTTGAGCTGAGAACTATTATTTTAATATTGCCCAAGTGGCTTATGTGCATTTCTGGACTGAGCATGGATCGGGCTGCGCGCCGCAGCAGTGTTATAGTGATTTCTGGAAATATGGATGGCTCGGGCTGCGCGCCGCAGCGGTATTGTATTGATATTGAGGCCGAGGGCCTGGTTGGTGCCCCGAGATGGCTTGATTATTTGCGCTTGGGCTGTAGGAGCCCCTCCGGAGTCTGTACACACCCCCAGTGAGCGCCGTCGATGTTAAATATATGGATGGCTCGGGCTGCACGCCGCAGTGGGTACCGGTGTGTACCGTCATATGCATTGCATTGCACTCATGCATTTGTTCCTATTTATATTATTTGTCATGACATTCCAACACTCGCATTTCATTTGCTTCTATGCTACTTCTTGTACTGCTTACCTGATACCCTGGTGTTATTTGTTAATGGAGTGTTGTGCCCGAGGGGCTGACTTTTGTGCTGACTTGCACTATCTGTTTCGCATTCATTTGCTTAACTGTTGGAAAGAGATATTTTCAAAAGAGGTTTTAAACTGAGTCCAGATATTTCTAAAGATTTTCACAGTTTCACTGTTTTTCTCAAAGGGTTACACTATTCTATATAGGATGATGGCTTGCTTTACGTGATTTCTTGCTGCTTAGTTATTATTTACCTTTATTACTCACTGAGTTGGAGTACTCACTTTACTCCCTGCACCTCGCGTGCAGATGCAGGTATTTGTTTACCCGGTAGCGGGTTTGAGCTGGTTGAGGATTTTGCTATCGTAGCTGAGCAAGGTGACCGCCAGCGTTCGCGGCACCGGATTTCTTCTTTTTAATTCTAAATTTTAATCCATGTATTACAGGCCTTGTAGATGTATTAAAAATCCTTCTAGATGCTCGTGGCTTGTGACACCCCGGTCGGGCTGTGTCGGGACGGTTCCCTATTTTTATCACTTTTCTTCTGCACATATGATAGTTTTATTAATGTTTTAGACTTATTCATGCTAAGTAAGTATTAAAGAGGTATTGATGTTCTGTTGGCTGGCCTTGTCTTCACGAGAGGTATCATCACGACCGGGTTTGGGAATTGGGTCGTGACAAGAGTTGATGAAAATACTACAAGTTTGGAAACATAGTCTGAAAATGAATAAAATATGCAGAAGATAAGGGAGAAACGGGGCTGTGGACGTCGACAGCTACCTCGTCTCTCCTAGTCCGCCTGGTCTGGAAGGAAATCAGCACTCAGGTACGAACTCAGCTGTGCCTGTCTCTGCACACATGGTGCAGGAAGTAATGTGAGTACTCCGACCCAGTGAGTAATAAAAATAAATAACGACTGAGAATATAAAATCCCACAAGGGCACAAATAATGCTATCTCAAGCAGCAACATCAGATAAACAGTAGAAACCAGTGAAATATAGTAAGAAAATCTTTTTGGAAACAGTTAAAAATCAATCATACTCAACCAGTAAGTCAACCATTGTTACCTGACCGGTCAGCCATTGTTACCTGACCAAACGCGTATTACAGTGCCATTGTTACCACTGGTCAGTCATTGTTACCTGACTGGTCAGTCATTGTTACCTGACCAAAGGCGTATAACAGTGTCATTGTTACCACTGTTCAATATTTAATCACTCTAGATGGGTACCCGCGCTCACTGTGGGTGTGCAGACTCCGAAGGGGCTCCTACAGCCCAAGCTCTATCAACAAGGCCTGAAAGCCTGAACAAATATCAATACGAGGCCTGAAAGCCTGCTCACAATGCACTCGAGGCCTGAAAGCCTCCTCACCTCACTCATCATGCNTCTTGCTGTATAGAGTAAATAACACTAATAAGCAATGTATTTGTCCGAAAAAAATATAATAATAATTTGTTATACTTTACCTCAATTCCTTCCGCTAGCCCAGTATTTCCACCACCTCTACCACGGCCTCTACCACGGCCTCTACCACCACCTCTACCATCACTTCTACCACCACCTCTGCCAACACCTCTGCCAACACCTCTACCACCACCTCTACCCCTCCTATTACCTCTAACTCCACTTCCACCAGCCGTTTGTGAACTTCTAAAGTATGAATCAATTCGCCCTCTATATCTATTCAACCTTGGACGTCCACGAGAAGCTACGTATCTAGGATCTCTTATATTTCTTCCTTCACCATCACCCTCACCCACACCCTCACCCACACCATGTCACGACCCAATTCCCACCCGGTCGTGATGGCGCCTCTCGTGAAGACAAGGCCAGCCAACAGAACAATCAACACTGCTTTTAACAATTTCTTAGCATAAACAGGTTTAAACCATAGATACTGATTAATCATAAGTGCGGAAATAAACGTAACATAACGGGGAAAAACCATCCCAACCTTAGCCCGATGATCGGGATGTCACAAGTCACGAGCTACTATAGAGTTGATGAAAATACAAGTCTGGAAACATAGTCTGAAGATGAATAAAGTATGCAGAAGATAGGGAAGAAACGGGGCTGTGGACGTCGACAGCTACCTCGTCTCTCCTAGTCCGCCTGGTCTGGAAGGAAATCAGCGCTCAGGTACGAACTCAGCTGTGCCTGTCTCTGCACACATGGTGCAGGAAGTAATGTGAGTACTCCGACCCAGTGAGTAATAAAAATAAATAACGACTGAGAATATAAAATCCCACAAGGGCACAAATAATGCTATCTCAAGCAGCAACACCAGATAAACAGTAGAAACCAGTGAAATATAGGAAGAAAATCTTTTTGAAAACAGTTAAAAATCAATCATACTCAACCAGTAAGTCAACCATTGTTACCTGACCGGTCAGCCATTGTTACCTGACCAAACGCGTATTACAGTGCCATTGTTACCACTGGTCAGTCATTGTTACCTGACTGGTCAGTCATTGTTACCTGACCAAACGCGTATAACAGTGTCATTGTTACCACTGTTCAATATTTAATCACTCTAGATGGGTACCCACGCTCACTGTGGGTGTGCAGACTCCGAAGGGGCTCCTACAGCCCAAGCTCTATCAACAAGGCCTGAAAGCCTGAACAAATATCAATACGAGGCCTGAAAGCCTGCTCACAATGCACTCGAGGCCTGAAAACCTCCTCACCTCACTCATCATGCCCTCACATAAGGCCCTTGGCCTCAATCGGTCCAAAAATAGTCAAAGCCCCTCGGGCATCAGTAAAACAATAATACCCAACTCAAAAATAGTTCAAATATCAGTTAAAACTCCAAGTTTGAGTAAAAATATAGCTGAGTTCATGAAACAGTGTAAATCACATGGACTGAGTTCAAATAGTATTTCAAATAGTGAGGGAAAACAGTAATAACAGCTCACAAAGAGTTCAACAGTCGGCAACAAGCCCAAGTATGGCAATGAGCCCAAAACATAGTGAAAACAACAAGTCATAGCTGACACGCAGTAAAATATTATCCGGGCTGGACCAAGTCACAACCCCCATTAGTAAATGACCCCGCGCTCGTCATTGAACGCGTGTCTCATCTCAACACAGCACCAAGTTGTGCAAATCCGGGGTCTCAAGCCCTCAGAACATCATTTAAAATCATTACTCACCTCTAGCCGGCCAAAAGTCTAGCTCGCTATGCCTTTTCCCCTCGAATCGACCTCCTCGCTCATCGAATCTGATCAAAACCACAAGGAATACATCACAATAGGCTAATGGATCATAACCCAATCGAAAAGACTCGAAAAATATCAAAAATCACGAAGTTGGCAAAACCCGAGCCACGGGGCCACTTCTCGAAAAATTACGAAATTTACATCACCGGATTCCTCGTCTCTCCACGAGTCCATACATATCAATTTTACCAAAATCGGAGTCCATTTGACCCTCCAAATTCCGTTTCAAAATTACAAATTCTCAAGCCCTAGCTTTACCCCCTTTTTGATGAATTTCAACCAATTTCCATGTTAAATTTAGCATAATTTCTTGTATTTGGGTCAAGGGACTTACCTCCAATCACACCTAGTCGAAATCCTCCTTCAAATCCGTCCAATAGCTCTCAAGCTCGTGTAAAAAATGGCGGAAATAACTTAACCCTCGCGGATGAAAATGATATTATAAAACCCCTTCTGCCTACAGCGATTTTCGCTTATGCGGTCCCGCTTCCGCATATGCGGGACCGCTTCTGCGGCCATTTCCCCGCTTATGCGGTTTTCTCACTTAACTTACCACTTCCGCCTTTGCGACATATTCTCCGCTTTTGCGGATTACCCAAGACCGCTTCTGCGGTTATTCACTCGCACCTGCGGACCCGCTGATGCGGAAAGGGGTCCACTTATGCGGAACTCATCAATTCAACACAAGATCGCTTCTGCGCTTTTCCACCCGCTTCTGCGGAACCGCTTCTGCGGTCCATTTCCGCAGAAGCGGAAATACCAGATGACAGAAATCTCAGACCTGAAGCAACTTCCAAAAACTCTCGTTTAACCACTCGAATTCACCCCGAGGCCCCCGGGACCTCAACCAAAAACACCAACATATCCTAACACCTTATTCAAACTTGTTCCAATCCTCAAAACACATCTAACAACGCTAAAACCATTAAATCACATCGGATTCAAGCCTAAGTTTCTTAAAAACTCCCGAATTACGCATTCGATCAAAAGCCCAACTAAAACATCTCCGAATGACCTAAAATTTTGCACACACATCCAAAATCACCTAACGGAACTACTGCAACTCTCGGAATTCCATTCCCACCCCCGGATCAAAATCTCACCCACCAACCGGAATTCGCCAAGATACTAACTTCGCCAATTCAAGCCTAATTCCGCACCGGACCTCCAAAATCTCTTCCGATCACGCTCTTAAGTCACAAATCATCCCCCGAAGCTAACCGAATCACCGGAAATTACATCCGAGCCCTCTAACTCAATAGTCAACTTCCGGTTGACTTTTCCAAAACAAGCTTTCCTTAAAGAGACTAAGTGTCTCATTTCCATCTAAAACCAATCCAATTCAACTCGATCACCTCAAATACCGATAATGAAGCATAGAGAAACATAATATGGGGAAAACGGGACGGTAACTCACGTGACGACGGGCCGGGTCGTCACATGCACCAAGTAAAACACTAGTAAAGAAATGAAGGCAAAAAACATTAAGAACAGAATTAAATTTACGTTTCATATTCCACTTCTCGGGAAAAGGCATACTTTCGGGCGGGATTAAGTCCGAGGTCTTCATTGGAACGAACCGACCCATCCAACCCTGATCCCTGTCCTCGTCTATACTCGAGAAAGGCACCTTGTTATCTCGACGCTGAAGCTTTATTAATCCTCCCCGATAAAGTCGGGGGCTGTATAGGTGAATGAGATGGTTTAAGGTGAAGGGAAACCCCTCGACCTTGTTCACAAAAAAATGAAGCAATATCACTATCCTCCAAAAAGAATGATGGATCTGACCGAGGGTGACCTCGTAATTCTTGCAGAAGTCCACTATGATCGGGTCTAGAGGGCCCGGTGTGAAGGGGTAAGTGTAAACACTCAAGAACCCCTCCACATGGGTAGTAATTGACTCCTTAGGAGCGGTCACCACCACATGCTTATTACCCCAGCTGCAATTCTTTTTGACTTGGGAAAGGAGTTTATCAAAGATCGAGCATATATATCTCGGTACAGGTTTGCATCTACCCGGAGGAACCTTTCTCGACCTTAAAATCAGATTCGATGATGCATGGCGGAGGAAAGAATTCTATAGGTCGTGGCTCCGTCGCGGTCTCCTCGCCGGCGGACCATCACAAGGAAGCTTTTTCCTTTTATGGCACTATCTTTGACATTTTCACCATTTGGTTATTGGATTAAAGAAGGAAGAAGGTGATAGTATTTGGTGTTTTAAAAAGAAGTTAGCAATGAAACTTGAAGATTTGCAGATGAAGAACTTGAAGAATGAAAAGAGTTTTGAAGACTGGCGCAGGAGAGATTGAATGTAAAGTTTAAAAGAGTTGAATAAAGGCCTGTTTATGGGTTTCACAGTGACGGTTTGAAATTACTAGTGGACGACCGTCAACTAACACACATTAATAACCTAGGGAACTGCACTGACGGGATGTTTTGTTCATCTCTGTCGCTTACGTCACGGTGATGATGTCATGATAAATCGGGGTAAAGGTTGAGGACTCAATTTGTTTCTTGTTAATATACTCCAATAAACGAGGAGACTATCTGTGTACGGTTAAAACCGGGCCCACCCGATTTCACTAATTAACCAAGACCAGGGGGATGGATCGAGGATTGGCCCCGTAGTATATCAGACCGAGACATGAGGATAAAGTACTGACTTCGGATTTTGAAGCACCTGTCATGATCAAGATCGAAAATGATCGAGACAAAACGGGATAGACTTCGAGCAAGATCGAAGAAAGCGTAAAAACTGACATGCGAGATATCCGTGACTGGTAGAGAATCATGGCAGAAATTCTAGAACGGATCAAATCAAGTACGGTTGTTTAGCTAATCATGGGATAATCTTGTGTAATTAGATTTGTACCATAAGTGGAATTCCTCTACTATATAAAGAGATTTACTGTTGGAGTTCATACTTTTTCAATAGCAAACTCAGTCGGTTCAAAGGCGATTTAGCTTGAGGGCCACTGTTGTTCATCATAGTTGTTTGCTTTATTTTACTGTTAATTTCTAGCATTAACTCTCACATTTATCATTTTGTGCCAAGTGAAATCACATATCCTTAAAACCACTTATAAGTTTAATTGTTATCCTATTTTAAGGGTAAATAACAAGCATATCTAAAACTCGAGGGCTCCTACCTTATATGACCTTGGTCGACTACACTTAACTCTTCCATATAATAGAAAATACGAAAATCTATAAAAAGAAAAATATTACTTGAGTAGTTCAAATATAATACAAAACTTTATTATAGTTCATATATTAATGGATTCAGTTAGATTTGATCGGAATTTATTTTTTCCAATCGACCCTTTTATTTTAGGGTCAAATGTTTTATTCTAGGGTCAAATGTTTTATTCTAGGAATTACAAGAGGAAGATAGAAGGAACAAAATAAAAGAAAATAATTTAGCACCTAATGATATTGGAGCCTTTATTCTGTTTTAAGCGGGAAGTATATTTGTGTAACTTAATATAGTGACAAAAATTTGTTTTTCTTGTCGTAAGCTAAAGAAGACCCTATTTCTTACTTTTCCTTAAAAGTTTCTCCCGTAGATAATGAAGCGCCTTAGACCAAGGAATTATTACCAAATTTAGTGACATAAAGCCAAATTTTAATGAGGAAATGACACTTAGAATCCCATTTAAAGATTTAATAACCAAAGTGCTCTCAGTTTTTTAAAATGACGCGCACTGCGCTAAAGTTTCAAATTATCACACGCGTGCCCCATCTTTTATGCCAGGTACCTTCTCTCTCTTTCCCAATATCAAAATACATAACCGTTCTCTAACTGCAAAATAGACATGCAAATTTTGGTAAAATTTTCCAAATTTCCTGCAAAATCACGAATTTTCGCTTCTAAATCTCCGTTAGGTTTCAATTTTCCTTTCTCCTCTGCCAAAATTTGGTAATAAAAAGCTTTCATTTGGAGAAAAAATATTGAAGTCTCATGGGTATAAAGCACTCTCTTGAGCGTGCAAGACTTTTCCCTCCAACTCCACCTTCACCACAGGTCTGATCCAATTCTACCTTCATCACAAATTTTTGATATTGATATGGATGTGGAAAATCAGTCAATCACAAAGATCGAGTCTTATATGAAAGATGCTCCAAGCGTCCATGCAATTAGAGAATCATTATCGACAAGTGGAACTAAACTAGTTAGTTTTGGAAGAACGCATTCACAAAGGTCTAAGGCAGGAGATATTGTTGGTTCTCCAAATTCTAAGCAACAATAAATTGATGTTTCTCAAACTGATTTGAAAACCTCCTTAAGCGGTCATGCAAATGGAAAATCATTTTCGAATGGATCTGGAGCAGCTAGTATGAGAAGAACGTGTTCTCAAAGTACTATGGAACACCAAATTGGTCATTCTCAAATTGCTAAGCAACGAGAACTCGATGTTTCTCAAACTCATTTGAGGCCTACACAATAGAGGAAGGTTTCTGAATCAAGTTTGGTCAGAAAAAATATGTCGAATCCCCTTCAGCGGTAAACTTTGGAATATATTCGAAGTTTTATGTATGTTAGAGCTTACTTATTAATAGCTAGTTCCTCTAATGTATACCATGTGATATATTTATATATGCGTGTCTATTTAAATGCAGCTTAATGCAAGCGATAAATCGAAATTTATTATTCATTTTAATTCTGAGATTGTTAGCAAAGGGAGAAAAAAATTATCAACAACACAAGTTAGGCTTTTTAGGTCAACTTATTTTCGATATTTGTTGGATTTTCCTAGATAGAAATGCAATCGCAGTTAATATGTTCTTTGTTGACGATGGAGGTTGAAAAAGGAAATGAGGCTGAAATGCAGTTTGTTGACAATGGAGTTAAGCTACGTTTTGGTTTGTCTGAGTCAGTTGTGTGAGTGGATTAAAATGTACTGGTAATATATGACTCCCTACTCGTCATAAGGAAAATAAGAACCATTTGATTGAAAAGTACTTTTTGGATTACCCTTCTCTTGTTAAAAAATACCTTTCGGATTATTTTTTTAATAAAATATATGAGTCTGACGAAGATGCTGTGAAGGTGACAGTGCTATTTGTGATAAATTTCATCCTCTTTTTTATTAAAATCACCAAATTGATAGATTGCGGTTACTTTGACTTGGTTGAAGAAGAAGATTATAGAAGTTATCCAAGGGGAAGAGTTATATTCAAGGTTTCCTTAAAATGAATGTCTGACATTTTGGATAGGCGGCGACAGTATTATCGGATTTTTGGGTAACCTTTGGCTATTCAGATATGGTTCTATGAATGTTGTATATATTTGCATAATGATGTAATCAATAGGCAGCAAGAAATACACACAAAGTCACGTGTATATCATGTTGGAAAAGTCAGGCGTTAGGGTGGAAAAATGTTTTAGGGGTATGACTTGTCACTAACTTTTAAAAGTGGTGTATATCTGTCATTTCTTCAATTATAATAGAGGCCTTAAACTTTTTTAATAGAAATAATATAAGATACACATACAGACAAAAAAAGTTATTTTTATCTTTCTTCTGTACTTTTTATTTATAATATAGTATTTGTACAAAAGTTTTTAACTTCATATATTAATATTATTATTTATATTGGTAATAAGAACACATTCAAGTTAATAAATAAGCCATATATTTGCAATGCATTACATTGGATCTTGTTGTGAAAAAACTTTATTTACTACTATGAGTATTGAATTTTTTAAATCAAAGTTCTAAAATATTTCTACTAAATCTTTCTTTCTTTTTTCTATAAACTACTTTTAGNTAATAACTTCGATATATGAGTTGCATTTGCTTTAATAGGTGACAAAAAGTAAAATAATGTGTTGATTTGTACTCAAATATCATTACACAATATTATTGTTTGTAAGAAATTTGTGCAGAAAAATAAAATAGCAATCACAAACAACTATAAAGAAAAAAAATTATTGATAAACATTGCAGATTACAACTCGGTTTATCCCTTGATTCTTTCCTTCGATTTGTTATTCGTAACTCAAGGGTCTTAATGGCGTAATTCTCGAACGTAGGATGATATACATCTCCTTGATGTATTTCATGATTATGAAGCATGTAGCAGCACTCCATTTGGATCTTGAATGATGCTATAACTTTGAGCAAGACATATTTGACATGTCTTTGATCTCTTAATGAATATTTTAAAGTGTCTTATAGAATACTGGAGAACATATATTTGATCTCTTTGTGCATATTCTGGAAGTTTACGGAATTGCTGAGATTACCTCCATTTTTTAGATACTTTTGTTAAGGGATTATCTAACCCTTTTTATAGGAGTGACCTAGGGTTAGAGTAGAGTAACCTTCAAGTTAGAGTTTTGGTAGAGTAGCCTCCAAACAACCCCGATGCAATCCTAATATTTCAAGAGTCGTCTTCTAGTATCTTGAATTTAGGATTTAGCTTGAACCATTAAAAATTTGATGTGTACAAATGCCCCATACTTCAACATTTGTCGGGGTGTAGGCTTGGCGAAACTTGAAGACGAGACTTGAAGTACTCGATGATTAACAGAAATTTTAATACTTGTAGTTTCAATTTGTAGGAGGAAGAGATGAAGGGAAGAACTGGTCCCACCAGGTGTGCCAATTTGTTTGCAGTAAATTTATGTAAAAAAATAAAACTGCAATCACAAACAACGTAACTATAAAGAAAAAAAAAAGAACTTTATTGATAAACATTGCAGGTTACAACTCGATTTATCCCTTGATTCTTTCCTCTGATTTGTTATCCGTAATTCGAGGGCCTTAGCAATATATTTCTTGAACGTAGGATGATATGAATCTCCTTGATGTATTTGATGATTAAGAAGCATGTAGTACCACTCCATTTGGATCTTGAACGATGCTTGAACTTTGAGCAAGACATATCTGACATGTCTTTGATCTTTTAATGAATATTTCATAGAGTTTTATGAAATTTCGGAGATTGTATATTGAAATCTTTGTGCATATTCCGAGAGTTAATGGAATTTCTCAGATTATCTCCATTTTTTATGCTTTTGTTAAGGAAATTATATAAATCTTTTTATGGGAGTGGCCTAGGATTAGAGTAGAGTAACCACCAAGTTAGGATTTTGGTAGAGCAGCCTCCAAGCAAAACCTGATAGACTCCTATTCAAGAGTCGTCTTCTAATAATCTTGACTTTAGGGTTTAGCTTGATCCGTTAAAAATCTCATATCTACAATTATATTATTTGTGACCTTAAAAAACAATTCATATTGCTCTAAGTACCTAATATGAGTTTCATCTTATTCCTAGCGAACCTCAAATCAGAGAGTAGGAAAACAAAATGAGACTCCATGTTTGTTAGGTCTAGTTATCACACAAAGAAGTTAATTTGATGGTAACACTTCAAACCCAACAAATTTTGTTTCTGGAAATTAATAAAATGATTGTCAAAAGAAATTAAGGTAGAAAATAATACTTGTTATTATTTTATTCAACATGATAACTAGCGTAATTTAATATAATTCTCAAAAGTATAAAAATCTATTAACATTTCATGTCGATTTAATGTGCGTACATATATATCATTACAATAGAGTTTGAAATAATTGTTTTCATCTGCATAGATATTTTAAAATTTTCTATAAGTTATAAACATAAAATTTATAATTAACTAATTAAAAGTTATACTTAGTAATATTTTAGTATCATAGTATTGTTTACCCTCAAAGTTGGATAACCGTTAAATTTGTAATTGGTTTTAAGGATACGCGAATTAATTCGATACAAAGCAATAAATTAAGTCAATATTGAAGAAACAAAGATAAAATAAATTCAAACCACACGAGTAGGGTAGTTCCAGCCTAAGTGAAACAGTCACCCTCGATCTGGACTCACCATGGCCAGCACTAAAGAAGATGAGAATGAGCTCATAATAGATTAAATAAAATACATTACTTTGGAGTGCGTTACAATGTGTTTCATTATCAGACACCCTTTATATAGTAGGGGAGTCCTACTTTAGGTACAAATCTATAAAAGGTAAAAAATCTTCTGATTAACTGACTGTCGGCTATAGGTGTTAATCGGGCCGGGCTAACCCGTTTTCAACTCGCTTCAACCCGGGTCAACCCGGTTCAGCCCGTTACTGTAGCTTAATGTGCGGGCTAGGACGGGTTGGTCGGGGGGCGGGTTTTGGACGAACATATTTTGGATAACGGTGCACTGTACCCGCTATGCCCGTTAACCTGTTAACGGGTTGTTAACAGGCTGCATCCCGTTATCAGCCCGGTTACCGTTATAATTTTTTTTAATTATTTGGACCGTTGCCAACAGCCAAAATTTAATTAAAAAAACAAAAAAAAATTTACACTATCCCGGCCCGCCCGAACCCGTACGGGCCCACAATAACCCGAAAATTCCGAACCCGCTACCAGCCCATTATCCCAGCCCGCTAACAAACCCGGTCCGATAACAGACGGGCTATTTTTTTTAGTTCAACCCATCCCAACCCGCCCGATAAACACCTCTACTGTCGGCTCCTTATCGATATGTGTCGAAATCCCTGCCGTGGTATCCAACCGGTCATGGATATTTCTGCGTTCTATTGGCTATGCTTGATTGTCTGATAATGTTCCTCGAAGTTGTTCAAGGTTAAGACCAGTCCGGAACCATGACCCAGATATTCTCGGGGCAGGCGTCATGCCCCCAAATTCCAACTCGATGAGACTTTTACCTCGATGTTGGCCCTTTGTCATCATGTCTCGAGACTGGCTTATCATGTCGGAGACTGGGGTGCACTGTACATTCGATTTTACCCGTATAAAGATATGCACTCTTGTTTCCCGAAGAATAAGTCAACGAGAAACGACATGAGCTCCCTGGGTCCTTCTTCGGTACGTCGTGTCAAAAACGGCAAAAACGCAAAAAATCTCGTTAGTCATGTCATAATGGCATTGAATGCATGTCGGTTTGCCGGTTGGCCGTCCCTGAACATGAAACGTCGCCTAACTACTATAAATACCCCCTCCTTTGTTCATTTTCACTTTACATCAAACCTTCTACCCTTGTACCCTTAAAATTACAATACTCTTTAGCACTTTTACCTCCATTACTCAAGGTCTTTTGCAAAGAATTTTTTATCCATCTTCTTCACAAGCCAACAAGTCTAATTCTTCAACTTCCTTTATTTCTTCATATTTTCTAGATCTTCCTCATTTTTACTTTCTAAAAGAATGGCAAATACTTTCAAAATCGTTCCCTAGAAAGAAGCTCCTTCTACTTCGAGGCCGACCACTGAGGTCGAAGAAACTGCTCTGGGAGTGGCCGTTGATGAATCAGCAAATGAACCCCCTTGAAAACGTTCATCCCCGGGGGGTTCTTGGTCAATGAAAATTTTAAGGCTGAAAAGCATTCCTCTGTGCTGGGTCGATGTGAGGAGGTCTCGAGATACGTCTGCTCGATCACCAAAGAGGTCCTCCTTATAGTCTGGAAAGACTGCAACTGGGCTGATAAACACATAGTGGTCCCCGACCCTGAGGAGGACATTAACACCTATGTCGAGCGATATCTGAGTGTTTACACTTATTCCTTCACAATGGGACTAGTGGACCCGGTCATCATAGACTTCTGCAAGAGATACGAGGTATGCCTCGATCAGATCCATCCTTCAATATGGAGAATTATGATCCTCCTTCAATTTTTAGTGAGAAAAATTAACTCCTGCCGATTCACCGTGGATCACCTACTTCATTTATACAGTCCTCGACTATTCCGAGGGGGGCTGATAAAGCTCGTGCGCTAGGCTAGTAAGGCCACATTCTCAAGTATCGATGATGATCGTGATTGAGGCTAGCAAGGCCGTTTTGTCCGAATGTGGACTTCGGACTTGATTTTGGCTAAATGCGGGCCACTCCCCGAGAATTGGAATACGTCGCATAAGTAGATCTTTCCTTCGAATGTTTAATTTTATGTTTACTTTTCTTTTCCTCACTGGTACTTATGGTGGTGCAGCCGTCACTCGGGTCCCAAATGATGTCCCTCGATTCAAGGAGTGGATCGAGGGTATATTTTCACACATGCCCTACTCCGAGCGCTCAAGGCGCAAACTCTCGAAGGGCCGATGTGAGGTCCGATCCCATAGTAAGACTTCTTTCCCGAGTAGGTTGTGTTTGGCTTCTTCTTTTAACATCATTTCCTAATTTCTTTTACTCCCTTTTGCAGGTTTGCCTAAGGATGTCGAGCATAGGCCTCTAGACGGTGGCGAGGACTTGCTTGCCGAGTCTCCTACTCCGGGGCAAGTCGGAGAGAGGAAAAGGTTGAGGGCTTCGAGCTCCCCAAGCTCGGAGAAAAGGAAACCGAGAAGGAGGTTGGTTTGCAGGTCAAGATAAACCTCCAGCTCTCGAGTGCTTGACTCGGAGTCACTCCTCCAGCTCAGGGATGAGCTTGAGGAGTGTTGATACCCAATTTTTCCCTATATATTTTAAATATTCACAAAACCCTTTAAAATAGCATATATATGCATATATAAGCATGCACAAGGCTTTCATTATTTTTCCCATAATTTTATGGGTGTAAATTGATTTATTTTCCCCCCTTTTATCCATAAAATCCCCAATAATTATTTCTAAAATTATTGTTTTCATAATTCATTTATTTTATTGCTATACTTATGCCAAAATATGGCTAATGTAATTTTTATGTATTTTTACAATTACATTTAGTATTTTTAAGCTAAATCGCATATAATTGCAATGTTAGCCAATTTTAAAATATAATTATATTTTATATGCATAAAATTGGCCGCTGTATTTTTAAAATGTTAATTATGTATTTTAAAAAAATTTGGCACCTTAAATTATTTTCCAGATATCACTTATTATTTATTAAAATTAAAATAGGGAAAAACTGGCTATTTAAATAATAGCCAAATTTGACTTTCAATTATAGCCAAATCGGACCCCAATTCCCAACCCAATTTTATAATTAATAACCCGACCCATACCCTATTAACCCTTACCCAAACCCGGAACCCACCTACCCATTTGCATCCTGACCGTTGATCTCCCAGATCAACGGCCCAAATAATTCCCTTCCTTTTTAATTCTAATCAACCCCCCTAACCCTAATCATTTTTCCAATCCGCCGCCTTCAGATGCTCTCTCATCTCCACTCTTCTCTCAAACCTAACCCTAGACTCCTCCACTCACCTCCTTCTTCGGTCATCTCCGGCGATTATCTCTCAAATCCCAAGCCTCCAATGGTCAATCCACCGTCTTGCTCATCATCTCTAAGGCCCTCAAGGGTCCTGGCCATGTCGATTGGGACCTAGGGTTTCTGATTCTGTTGTTCGAGGCTTCTCTGGTGTGATTTTGGGCAAAATCATGTGAAGTTACAATAGGTTCTTTCAATTTCTATTTGGGTTTCCATTGAAACCCTAAATCTCTTCTGAATCTCTCAGATCCGTGTTATTTTCATGCTTTAAGCCTGTTTCCTTCTATGATTTGCTTATTCTCGAGCTTTCCTCTGAAAGATCCTCTACTCTAAACCATTTTTACTTTCGTTGAAAACTAGGGTTTTTTCGGAGTTCTTTCTACACTTGTTTTAACCGAATTCCTTATGATTACACCTTTTTCCCTTGTTTATTTTGACCGATTTTATGTTCCTACTATTTTTAACATGACTCTGTTAAAAGCCCTAATTTTTAAAGATTTTCATTACTTCATTTCTATGTGTGCTAGCATGATCTTCTCTACTTCTTTTCTGTGGGTTAGCATGATTTTCTTTACTTCGTTTCTGTGTGTTGGCCTGCTTACCTGATTCTTGTTAATCTCTCGTGGTCCCCCATGCTTCGAATATGTTCTTCTGAATCTTTAGCCTACTTATATCATCCCTATATGATTGTGTTTGCTCATCTCTTGTTTGTTCCTGTCTATATAACTGACCTTGTTTGTTTGCTACTCCTGTTCATTCGTCTCTATTTATATATTGAAATATACAGAATCATGACTCCCCATGATTGATTCTGATTTTCCTTAATTGATGGTGATTGAAAGATCTTCTTTTAAATCCCTAAAAGCTTTACCTCGTCTATTTAAATTAACTGATTTCATTACCTTATTTACCATGGTACTTTGTTTACTTAGTCTTTCCTTAATTGGGTTTTTTCTGAATTTGGTCCTAATTGACTACTCTATGCCTACTGAACCTTGACTCTTTCCTTACTTAATCATGCACTGATTCTTCTTCCTGCTTTATATGGTACTATATCTTTCCGTTTGATCTTAATTCCCATAACTTAAGGAAGTACTTCCTTGATTCTCCGATTGATTGATTCTGAGTTCTTAAATTAGTGTACTACTATGATTTTTTACCTTATTCCACTACCTACTTTCAACTATTAATACTCTAAGTCTTTCACAAACAAGGCACCGGCACTTGGCTTTCAAAAACTCCTCTCTTATAAAAATCTTTGTTTCTCCCTTCTTCCTTATGTTATTTGCTACTATTAGCCGACTGCAAGCCAAGGCTAATCATCTGTGCCCGTTGGTTCTTTCATTCTGATTGCTTCTATCTTCACTGGTATGTCCTAGTTTAACTTAAAGCCTCAACAACAACATGTTTCTCTTCTTGTTTCAGTTTCTTTTATTTCTAGCCTGCTTTTACTTGTGGTTCTGTTGTAAAGTTTGTAGTTAGGCTATATTATCAGCATGCTAGTATGACTCCCCTCCCTTTTAATTCATGTATTCCCTTGTGTGATTCAAACATGCCCGGACAATTTTTCTCCTTACCTGCTGTGTGCTTACCATTCTTATGAATCCCAAATCCCTATCCCCCTCTATGAGTCTATGTTCTCCCTGATTGGTTTGTGATTATGCCAATTTCAACTATTTCTGAGCATGTCCAAACCAGTCCAAATACCCTTGCTGGGGTTATGTGTTTGCAGTCAAATGCCTGTGTATTCCCAAACCCTTGACCCCTGTGTGACTACCGAGTTCAGTTGGACTCTGTGACTACTGAAGTACTTGACTTTGTGCATCACTCCAACTTCTTTCAAACAACCTCTATTACCTTATTAATTGCTTTCATAAACAGACTTTTGTGTCCAGTCTTTAATAAATTTCTTTCAACCTGTGTCCTGCACTTCCACTTCATTCTTAGTTAGTAAGTTTTGCCCCCTCTAGTATGTGTACTGCCTTGGGATCCTCTTGAGAACCCTCTGAACTCTGGCATACTGAGGCTGGCCTTTCCACACTGCACTGGTTCAATACTTGGCTACTAAGTCTAGGTGTAAGCATTGCCCGGGGTCCTAGAGACCCTTAGGGAACTTTGATACACCTAGACTCTGATTTGTCTATGGAAATGAGGCTTGAAAGACCATTGGAGGCTTCTGGGAAACTTGGGCCTAATTGCAGACTCTCTATAGAATAACTTCTTGATTTTCTATTTTTACTTATATAATTCATTTATTGGCCTGTAATAATTTGTAAACAGAAATTTAGGGTACTTAGTAAAAAGGGGTGGGTAGATGTATACTTTTTGGGGTAGCATGGGTAGAAATCCTGCTCTTAGGGTTTACTTTCGAATCCGCCTGCTTCACTCGATACATGTTCATAGGGTTTTTATTCTTGTTGAATCTGATTGCTTTTGCATAATAGAACCATGCCTATAGGATCCCACTTCTAATTTCATTTGCATCGTAATAGAAAACATGCCTATAAGGACTACACTTCCGGTGTCGTTTGCATCAAACAACAATCATGTTCTTAAGGTTCTGCATTTTCGTCATGTTAGAAATCATGTTCATAGGGTTTCAAACAATCGTGTCTTAAATCATTTCAAATATAGATACCATGTCTAAAGGGTTTAATTCCGATTCAGTTCTGATAAGTCTTTCATATGTTACTAAAACCTGTGACGCGCCTAGATACCATGCATGTAGGGATTTCCATTCGCAATTACGTCTAGTAGTCTAATTGGCCTAATAAGTCAATTTCATTTTCGCCTAGTTTACTTCTTAAAACTGGCCTTGTTAAGTGATGACATTTCCTGAAACTAGTTCTTTCAAATTTGACTTAACCTCATTAGATATCCTGCTTACAGGTGTCAAAAGGGTCTATTTCGAAAACTTGTTTGTCTCTGCATTAATATATAGACACAATGCTGCACATAGGCAAGCCTTAGAGCATTTTTTCAAAACTTGCATTTCCCCGAAGTTGTTTCCATCGTTCAACAATTCTGATTCTAATAAGCTGTTAAAAAGGAGTCACTAGGCAACTAATAGGTTATAACTTCTGAATCTGAAAGTGGTCTATTTCTGCATAATCACTTAGAAATCCTGCTTTAGGACTTTCATTAATAAAGACCTTAACTGTGTTTGAGTCGTGCTGCTTGTATGTTTGTTTGAGGAGGAAATTGTGAGCCTCTTAATTTCTCCCATTATGTGAAAGTCCTAAATGTTTTTGACTGTCGCCTTAGATTTTTGCCTTTAAAACCTTAGGGGTACGTCTAGAACCACCCATAGGTAGAGGTCCTAACACCCTCTGGGACCACTAAGAAGGGACGGGTAGCAGCACGCGATAGGAATCCGTGACCAACACTCGCTTTGCATGACCAATAAGGGGATGGGAAGGGTAGACATGGATATGATGACCGGTGCGCTAATGCCATGCGTAGCCCCATCTCAAGGTGTGATTACCGGGAATTGTACTGATGTGATCCTATAGGCTAACCAACCTAGGACCTCCTTCTCCCCCAAATCCTCTTTGCTTGAAACTTTATTTTCCCTTTTTTTTACAACCTGTTTAAATTCTTATTTTATACAATGCCCAACATGCTCTACTTGCAATTATCTGCTTCAATTGTTTATTTATGGGCGAATTTGTGAATATAAGTTCGGCCGGGACCCATGGTTGTGGATCAAGAGGGGTGCCTAACACCTTCCCCTCGAGGTTACTTCGAGCCCTTACCCTAATCTCTGGTAATGCAAACCAACCCAAGAGTTAATCTCTCTAGGAGCCCTAACGTACCATAATCCGTTAGGTGGCGACTCTTCAAATACCCAATTACCAAAAGGAAATGAGTCATTACACCCTGTGAATGTCGAAACCCGGACTCCTCCCTGCGGAGGAGAAAAAGGGGGCGCGACAAGGAGAACGAACTTTTAGTGGCCCAAGATCCATAAGTCCCCGAGGAACGGGTGGCTGCCGAGGGGGAAACAACGGAGGCCAATCCCTCTCAAGTTCAAGAGGCTGATGCAGCAGTAAGGGTCGATAACCCTCAAGACATCGGTTCTGCCATGCTTGGTGTCATTGAAAAAATAGGATCACCTTCATTCACGAACTCGATGTTCGGTAAAGCTCAAACGATGAAGGAGCGATCGGATAAGGGGGTCCATGGAGCGGACGATCCTCTCTGAAGCTTTTTTTATGGCGTGGAATCCACCGCCACGGAGGATGTCACCAGATTGGGTAACATAGAAGTACCAAGGAAAAATCCATCCTCGGGGGCGGGTGGGTTTGATTCGAGCCCGAGACTGGTCAATTGATTCCCGGCCCCGAGTGTGGATCTTAGTCAGAAGAGGTCGATTATCATCACCATTTCGGAGGATGCTCGGGTTCTTTCCGCACCCGTTGGGGTAGCTAGTTACCTCTGGTGCCTTGTAACCGAAGAAGACTGGGCAAAATGAACGAGGTGGATTCCCCATGCCTATTCAACAAAGCACAACAGGCGCTGAACCGGGTAAGGTGTTACCAGACCTTTTCATTTTTCAGCTTTGGTTATTGGTGATCTTAATATTTCTTCTTATATTTGCAGGCCCCGGTGCTTCACCACAAGACCTTCCTCCGGTATCGAAATGAGCTAAGCCAATTCGAGTTCAAATCCAAAGAGCTCACTGAGAAGAGAGGCATGTACAAACTTCTCTATGAGCAACGTGAAGGAGAGGCTAAGAGCCTTCAAGCCGAGTTGGACGCGACTCAGAAAGAACACATCGACCTTTGAAGTTAGTAACGATATTTGAAGTTAGTGACGATGAGCCAGGTAAAAATCTTTAAAGTTAGTGACGATGAGCTAGACACGATGACTAATAGCTAGAACCCGCAGGTCCAACAGAAGATTGATCGGATCGACCAGCTCCGGCCAAGATGGATGTAATCAGGGTCGAGGCCGAAGAGTGGAAAGGCAAAATGGACCGCTTGGCCTCAAATGGAAACTGCCCGGCCGCAATTGGCCTCGGCAGAAACTGAACTTCGTGTGATGAGGGAGAAAGTTGAGGCACGGTTATAGAAAATTGAGGAACTCTAGTCTCAACTGAGCTTGGTTTTTGTTGATCAGGAGACTTCGCCAAGGAGCTTAAAGAAGCCAAGTCAGTGTCTGAAATAACCAAGGCCGATGCCGACGAGATAGTGGCCTAGTATAGAGCCGACACCGAGGTAGCCTAAGACCGCTTGAAAGATATTGTTGAGTATGAGAAACGGCAGTCCCGAAGGGAGGTCCTCGAGGAGGTTCATGCTCGGGGTTTTGATTTATCGGTCAAGATCGAAAGTGCTAAGGGGCTCGAGGATGAGGCCAGGAAGTTGCCTTATCCCGAGGATGAAGAAGACTCCAAGGGTTCCGACGGATCCAGGGGCAGAGAAGACCCCGATGGTCCCGATAATAAGGCGGGATCCAGTGAGGACCAGACTACTTAGATGCCTTGCAGATGTTTTTGCTTTTTTACTTTTTTGTATTATTTATTTTTGTCGAGGCCGCTTGACCTTTGTAAAAATTCTTATCAAGGCCGTTTGGACTTTGTAAAGATTCTTGTTGAGGCCGTTTGGACTTTGTAAAAATCATTTAATATATATACAAGGCTTTTTTCCTTCAACAAATTTCAATCTTTTTTCTTTTACGATTGCAAAGATATCGAATGCCTTAGCGCCTAATAATTAGGTCTTGTTCGGAGGTTCGAACATGCCTTGTTCTTGATATTATTTTGCTTAAACCTTGTGGGGGGGTCAGTATGACCGGAAGTTATCCCCAAAGCACTTAGAATATTTTAGATTACAATTTGCCGAGGGTAGCCTTTTGAACCGGTTTAGAAATCTTAAATGCCTTATATTTTGGTTATGGGTCTCGGATGTCACAAAGTCGTTCTAGGATGACTGTAGCCTTTTCCGTTTGGGTTTTGCCCAATGGGCTTGTTACCCTGGGTCATCCAGGCTTACCTAAGATAATTTCCCCGAATGGGGATGGCTATAGCCTTTAAAGTTGGGGCACTGCTTAATAGGGTTTGTGCCCCCGGGCCTCGTTATCCGGGACCGTCCAAACTGCCTTGGACGACAGTCCCCGAGTGAATTGGTCCTTGGGATCGATGTCTTTAGGGGACCAAATGTAAGAAAGAAAAGATTTCTAAGGGACAAAATATTTGTCCGCAAGGTAGAAACTCCCTTTTATTTCACTGCGCAATATACAAGGATACACATGTGTAAAAGTTTTGTGTTAGGGCTCTGGCGGTCTATGTGGCACGGTTCATTTGACCGTTTGGCTATTATAATGAATCCTATCAACCGAGCCTAGACTATTCGAGCAAAAAAAAAGTTTCTTTCCTTGATAAAATCACTATCCGGGTGATGCCCCCAATGTTCGAGGCCAATAATAGAGAAGCCTCAGATACTATTTATGTGATCCTTGACACCAGTTCATAACCGGTATTTGCTTCTAGGTTAGTACGATACACTGTTGCCTCGTCAAAAACCGTTCCAAAAATCCCATTTGGGACAAAACCGGTTCAAGGGAAAAAGAGTGCAACACGTGCTTTCAGGCCTAAAAATTGTATTGTTCCTTCATGGTTACCTGTAAATGTTAGTCCAAAATGTAAAATAAAATAAATGAAAGGGGTCATACCTTAGCAGTAGTATCGTTTCAAGTGAGTTATGTTCCAGTTGTTCGGTAGTCTCTCACCGCTTATTGCTTCGAGTTTGTACGATCCTTTTCCAGTGATCTCGATAACTTGATACGAACCTCCCTAGTTTGGCCTCATCTTCCTTTCGTTCGGGTTCCAGGTGATTAGCATGACCATCCTTAACACCAAATCACGACATCGAAGTTCCAGAGGTTGTCTCTTCGATTGTAACACCTCTCGATCCGTTGTTTTTAGGCGGCATACTGGACGAGGGCAGCCACGCGCCTTTCATCTAATAGTTCCAGGCTCGTATTCATGGCCTCGTCGCTTGACTCTTTGGTCACATAGCGGAATCTATGACTCGGTTCTCCCACTTTGACCGGTATTAGAGCTTCGGCACGGTAAACCAACGAGAACGGCGTGGCCCTGGTACTGGACTTCGAGGTGGTACGGTATGCCTATAGGACTTTGGGCAAGATTTCTTTCCATTTTCCTTTGGCATCGATCAATCTCTTTCTGAGGTTTTGGAGTATGGTTTTGTTCGTGGACTTCGCTTGCCCGTTCTCACTAGGGTGTTGAGAGGATCCTTCTGATCTTATGGTCTTTGAAAAACTTGCTTACTTTGCTGCCAATGAACTGTTTCCCATTGTCGCACACGATCTCGGTCGGCATTCAAAACCGACATATTATGTGGTCCCAGATGAAATAAATGACTTCCTTCTCCCTGACTTTCTCAAATGCCTGGGATTTCACCCATTTAGAAAACTAGTCAGTCTTAAACAATATAAATTGAGCCTTATCGGGTGCCCATCGAAGGGGGCCAACGATGTTTATCCCTCATTTCATGAAAAGACAAGGTGACAAGATCGAATGTAGCAGTTCCTCGGGATGATGAATCATCAGAGCGTGCCTTTGACATCCGTTGCATTTTTTGTACAAACGCATTCGCATCCTTTTCCATGTCGATCCAGTAATAGCCGACCCTTATTACTTTCTAAACTAATGATTTGACGCCCGAATGGTTTTTGTAGGTGCCTTCGTGGACCTCCCTCAGAACATACTCGATATCTCCCGGCCCTAGACATATTGCGAGTAGGCCACCAAACGTTCTCTTGAATAGGGTACCGTATTCAGATAATCTGAATCGGGCCCCCTTTATGCGCAGAGCCCTCGATTCTTTAGGATTCGAGGGCAGTTTTCCAGTCTTCAGATACTCCATATATTTATTTCTCAAGTCCAAGTTAGACTTATTAAGTTTATCACGGCATGACCTTCTTCCACTACCGATCTAATGAGTTGTACGATCGCCCCAAGTTGAACTCATCGTCATTGACCGACGATCCCAAGTTAGCGAGAGCATTGGCCTTGCTATTTTGATCTGGAGTTACATGTTGTAGAGTCCACTCCTTGAACCGATGTAATGTTACCTATAGTTATCCAGGTATCTTTGCATTCTTTCCTCTTTGATCTCGAATGTCCCGTTGACTTAGTTTACCACGAGAAGGGAGTCGCACTTAGCTCCGATCACCTCTACCCCCAAGCTTTTAGCCATTTTGAGACATGCAATCATAGCCTCATACTCGGCCTCATTGTTAGTCAATTTTACACTCTTGATAGATTGTCTAACTACATTACCTGTCGGCTGCTTCAACACAATGCCAAGTCCAGACCCCTTTGCGTTAGATGCACCGTCCCTAAAGAGGGTCCAGATTCTCGAAGAAGACCCTGAGTTCAACAACTCTTTTTTGACTTCCGGGTATCAGGGCCGGCATAAGTCGGCCATGAAGTCTGCAAAAATTTGAGATTTGATGGTGGTCCAGGGTCGATATTCGATATCATACCCGCTGATTTTCACAGCCCATTTGGCTAGTCGTCCCGAGGGTTGGGGTTTATTCATTATGTTTCTCAATGGGTAAGTAGTTACAACATATGGGGTGGCATTGAAAGTATGGTTTCAGCTTCCTAGAGGCGCTTAGCAAAGCGAGACCCAATTTTTACAGGTGAGGATATCTAATTTTGGCCTCGCCTAGAGTTCTTCTAACATAATAAATTTGATATTGCGTACCTTCCTCTTCTCGGACCAGGACTCCACTTACCACCACCTCAGATGCTGCTAAGTATAGGTACAGTTGTTCGTCTGCCTTCAGAGTATGAAGTAAATATGGGCTCGAGAGGTACCTATTAAGTTCCTCCAAGGCTTGTTGGCACTTCGGAGAGTACATGAGAAGTTATTCTTCTTCTTCAACAGTGAGAAGAGCCGATGGCTCTTGTTAGAGGATCTCGAGATGAATCGACCTAAAGTGGCTATGCACCTGGTTAACCTCTATATGGCCTTGACGTTTTCCACTACGGTAATGTCCTGTATGGCCTTGATTTTATCAGGGTTGATCTCGATTCACCGATTGGACACTATGAACCGAAGAAACTTCCTGGACCCTACTCAGAACGCGCATTTCTCCGGGTTCAGCTTCATATTATACTTCTTCAATATGTTGAAGGTTTCCTGCTAATGTTTCAAATGGTCATATGCTTGCAGGGACTTAACCAGCATGCCGTCAACGTAAACCTCCATTGATCATCCTATTTGTTCTTCGAAGATCCGATTTACTAGGCGTTGCTAAGTGGCACTGACAATTTTTTGTCTGAATGGCATTACATTATAGAAGTAGGTACTGTATTTAGTGATGAAGGACATTTTTTCCAGATCGCTCGGGCTCATCCCAATTTGGTTGTACCCGAAATAAGCGTCGAGAAAACTAAGGATATCGTGGTCGGCCATCGCCTCGATCATGCGATCGATGTTGGGAAAAGGGAAAGAGTCCTTCAGGCATTCCTTATACAAATCTTTATAGTCGACATACATTCTTAATTTATTCCTTTTTTTAGGGACTACCACTACGTTCGCTAACCAGTCTGGGTATTTAATCTCCCGAATGGACCCTATTTTAAGGAGTTTAGATACCTCGTCTTTGATGAAGGCATGTTTGACTTCAAACTGAGGCCTCCTTTTTTGTTTGTTTGGATGAAACTTCGAGTCTAGGCTCAGCTTGTGAATAGTTATTTCTAGCGGGATTCCTGTCATATCAAGGTGGGACCAAGAGAAACAATCTATGTTAGCTATAACAATCTATGTCAGCTCGAGTTCAAGACTTAAACCTGTTCCCGGGTATACCTTTCGATCGGACAAATGCTCGATCAATATGACCTACTCCAGCTCCTCGACCATTGATTTAGTAGCGCCGGAGTCATCAGGGGCTATAAAATACATGGGAACCCCATAGTCATCGTCTTCATCAGTCCCATGCTTCTCTAGTTGGGTCGAGGCCGGTGTTGGCAATTGCTATTTCGTTTCTTCCTTGGTGACCGAACCTCTGCCTTTTACCGTTGTGAGTGCGGGTATCAGGGATGCCTGTTCGACCGCGAATATTTCCTTTGCAGCTGGTTGTTCTCCGTAGATTGTTTTAATCCCTCTCGGCGTTGGGAATTTCAAAACTTGGTGCATAGTCAACGGTACTTCCCTCATGTTGTGGATCCATGGCCTCCTAAACAGAGCGTTGTACCTTTTATCTCCTTTGATTACATAGAACTTGGCTTATTGGATGGTCCCGGTGACGGGAATGTTATCTCCCCTTTGGTGGTTTCTTATGCCATGTTGAATCCATTTAAAACTCGGACTGCAGGCATGATTTGATCTCGTAGACCAAGTTGTTCCACGACCCTCAATCTGAAGATGTTGGCCGAGCTACCTGGATCAATTAACACATGTGAGCATGTGATTTTTGCCATATACGAAATACTCCTATAAAATCCCAAGAAATAGATTTTTTCCAATTATTTGCCATTTTATAGGATTTTTGTAGGACTTTATTAATTGTTTACATTTTTGTGCACGTTTAATTTTTATTAAAATCATGAAAAATGTAAAAAAAAAATACCATGCATTTCATTTAGGTTTTGTTTAAACATTTTTAGGATTAATTAGTTAATTTTTTGTTCTATTAAAACATGACAATAACAAATATGGCTATTTTTAGATTTTACATTTTAATTTTTAGATTATTGATTTTTCTCTTTTAATTTAGGATCAAGTAATTTTTATAATTTTGTAATTAGATATTTAGTTTAATTTTACAATTTAGATTAATTTATGGTTTTAATTAAGGATTTTTAATTAAAGAAAAAGAAAAAAGAAAAGAAAAAGGAAAATAAAAAGAGAATTGGAAAGAAAAGTGGGTTTTTAATTTAAATTTGGGCTGTTATTAAACACCCCCAATTGGCCCAAACTTTCCCCCAAACTAACCCAGGTCCAAGCCCAAAAACCCAGCCTTACCCGGTCCAAATCCCCCACCCTCCAAGCGACCCCGTATTTGTGACGACCCAACCCGTCGTCTCATGTATTACGCCCCGTTTTCCTCATTTATTGCTCTTTCATGTTTTATTATCAGCAACGGGTGAGTTAGAGTTGAATTGAATTGGTTTGGATAGGAAATGAGACACTTAGTCTCTTTAAGGAAGGTTTGGTTTGGAAAAGTCAACTGAACGTTGACTTATTAGTTAGAAGGCTCGGATGTGAATTCCGGTGATTCGGTTAGCTTCGGGAGGTGATTTTTGACTTAGGAGTGCGATCGGAAGTGATTTTGGAGGTCCGGAGTAGAATTAGGCTTGAATTGGCAAAGTTGGCATTTTGGCGAATTCCGGTGGATAGGTGAGATTTTGATCCGAGGGTCGGAATGGAATTCCGAGAGTTGCAGTAGCTCCGTTAGGTGATTTTGGATATGTGTGCAAAATTTCAGGTCATTCGGAGGTGTTTTGGTCGGGTTTTTGATCGAATGCGTAATTCGGAAGTTTTTAAGAAACTTAGGCTTGAATTCGATGTGATTTGATGGCTTTAGCGTTGTTTGATGTGGTTTGATGATGGGAACAAGTTTGAATGAGGTTTTAGGATGTATTGGTGTTTTTGGTTGAGGTCCCGGGGGCCTCGGGGTGAATTCGGGTGGTTAAACGGAGAATTCGGAGTTTGTTGCAGGTTTGAAGTTGCTGGTTCTGTCATTTCCGCATCTGCGGAAAAGGGACCGCATAAGCGGTTCCGCAGATGCGGCGTATTGGTCGCAGAAGCGGTCCTTGAGGGACCAGGGCTTTCCGCAGAAGCGGACGAAGTTCCGCAAAAGCGGTCACCGCAGAAGCGGTTTTGGGACCGCAGAAGCGGTCCTGGGCGACTTGAAGGAAAACCGCAGATGCGGTGAGTAGGCCGCAGAAGCGGAAACCGCAGAAGCGGTGAAATTGTCGCAGAAGCGAAAACAACTGTTACAGAAGGGTTTTTTTTATATTGTTTTCATCCGCGAACAAGAGTTGGTTTCCACCATTTTTAAGCGGTTTTGAGAGCTTTGAGCGAGAATTTTCGAGGGCTTTGACTGAGAATCAATTGGAGGTAAGTTCCTTGGTCTAAATATTCGAGTTTATGGTAGAAATTACATGTAAATTGTGGAAAATTCATCAAAAACGGGTCAAGCTAGGGCTTGAAAAGTTGTGATGTAAAAACGGATTTTGAAAGGGCATTTGAACTCCGATTTTGGTAAAATTGGTATGTGTAGACTCGTGGCGAGACGAGGAATCCAGTGATGTAAATTTTGTAATTTTTCGAGAAGTGGGCCCGGGACTCGTGTTTTGCCAACTTAGTGAATTTTGGTATTTTTCGAGTCTTTTCGATTGGGTTATGTTTCTTTAGCCTATTGTAATGTATTCGTTGTGGTTTTAATCAGATTCGGCGTGCGAAGAGGTTGATTCGAAAGGCAAAGGCGTAGCGAGCTAGACTTGTGGCCGGCTTGAGGTGAGTAATAGATGTAGATGATGACCTGAGGGTTTGAAACCCCGGTATATCACATTGTGACGCTATATTGAGGGGAGACACGTACTCTATGACGAGTGCGGGGTCGATTGTGACTGGGGATTGTGACCTAGTCCGTTCCGATTGATGTTCGTACTGTGTTCTTGACTAGAAATTGTTTGGTAATCATCCTACTTGGATTTTATGAATATGTTTGGGGCTTTGTGCCTATCATGTGCATCCTTCAGGGATCCTTATCACTGCTTCCGTGATGCTTAGCATATTTCATGATATCAGTCCTGAGTTAGACACTGCCTCGAAATGTTTAGAAAATAAATAAAGGTTTAAACACTTAGCTCTATAATCCCTAATAATTAGAACTGAAAATTGATAAACTTGACTGTGCCCGAGTGGCTTGCATGCATATATCTAGACTGAGTGTGGATCGGGCTGCACGCCGCAGCGAATGCTACGATGATATTGCGCTTGGGCTGTAGGAGCCCCTCCGGAGTCTGAACCCCCACAGTGAGCGCGGGTACCCAAATGGATCGGGCTGCGCGCCACAGCGGTCATGTGCATTGCATTGCATTCATACATTATTTACCTATTTGTCTTACTTGTCCTCTTATTGTTGTTGTTCCACCGTTTAATATGTTGAATCGCTGATTATAGCTTTATATTGTAATATTTCGGAATTTCTTACTTTCAGCCATTATATATGTTTATTACTCACTGAGTTGGAAGTACTCACTTTACTCCCGGCACCATGTGCGCAGATTCAGGTGCTCCGGAGACTTAGTGGAGCTGTTTGCTGTCTTCTTGGATTTTATCTTCAGGAGTTGTCGAGGTAGCTGCCTGACGTCCGCAGGACCTGACTCCTCCCCTTTATTTCATTTATTTTTCCATATCCTAGACTTCTTTATTACTATGGATATATCACTCTGTTACATCTAGAGGCTCTAGACTCGTGACTCCAGATCTATTGGGGAATGTTCGGATATTCGTTATTATTTTCCGTACTATTTTATTTAGATTCGGATTGGAACCTTGATATTTGCTATTTTAATCGTATTATTTGTCAACGGATTGCGTATTTGGGTTAAGAGTATTTAATTGGTCGGGCTTGCCTAGCATTAGTGTTGGGCGCCATCACGACCGGGATTGGGGTCGTGACAAGTTGGTATCAGAGCCTAGGTTACTAGGCCTCACGATTCATGAGCCGGTTTAGTAGAGTCTCGCGGAACGGTACGGGGACGCCTGTACTTCTCCTCGAGAGGCTGCAAAACCTTTAGGAAAGCTCCATATTCTTGAAATTCTTGTCGTGCGGCTTTGTGATTCGAGAACTAAATCTCTGTTTTCTATTCTCTCGTAGATGGCAAGAACTCGTGCTACCGGACGCGATGGTCGACCACCAGTACCACCCACTAGAGGCCGTGGACGCGGTCGTGGTCGTGGTCGAGGTAGGGCAGCAGAGACAGCACCAGCTGACCCGCCAGCTGCCACAGTTCAGGCCAGACTCCAGTTGTCGATGTCCCAGCAGCACCTGTGCAGGCACCAGCAGTGCCTGTTGCTATTCCTGGTCTCCAGGAGACCTTGGCACAGATAGTATCAGTTTGTACTGGCCTGGCTCAAGCGATCTCAGCTTCTACTACAGCAGCTGCTTCCCAGGCCGGGGGAGGACATCAGACCCCTGTTGCTCACACATCTGAGCAGGTTGCCCAGGGATTTTAGACACCGGAAGCAGCTATAGCTCCGCCAGTTGCTCCAGTTGCTCCAGTTGCACCAGTTCCAGCCTATGAGGTTCCAGCTATGCCGGACGATGAGCCGCGTCGTCTTGAGAGATTCGGCAGGCTTCAGCCTCCGACGTTCAGCGGTGCCGAGGGCGAGGATGCCCAGGGTTTTCTGGATAAGTGTCAGCGTATGCTTCGCACTTCAGGGATCTTAGAGTCGAGTGGTGTGGATTTTACTACTTTCCAGTTCTCAGGGTCTGCATTCACCTGGTGGGAGGACTTCGTGAGGTGTAGGCCGGTTGGTGCAGCGCCCCTTACATGGCAGCAGTTCTCCACTCTCTTTCTGGAGAAGTACGTACCGTAGTGTCACAGGGAGGAGCTGCGTCGTCAGTTCGAGTGGTTGGTTCAGGGGGACATGTCTGTGACCCAGTACGAGTTGAGATTCACGCATCTAGCTCGGCATGCCACTTGGATGATCCCGACAGATCCGGAAAGGATTAGGAGGTTCGTGGATGGCCTCAACTATTCACTCCGCATTTTGATGACCAGAGAGAGGGTTATGGGTGCCTCGTTTGAGGAGGTAGTGGACATGGCTCGAGAGATTGAGACGGTTCGCCGTTGGGAGCGTGAGGAGAGAGAGGCAAAGAGGCCTCGAAGTTCAGGTAGTTTCAGTGGTGCTCCGTCTAGGGGCCAGTTCTAGCGTGGCAGAGGCCGTTCCTTCAGGCCTCTCAGTCAGGTCGTCCAGAGTACAGTGGGGCCTCTTCAGGCCGTGGTCATCAGGGATTTCAGCAGGGCCAGACTTCACTTAGTGCCCTTCCAGCTCAGAGCTCTACACCTGCCTCTTCAGCCCAGGGTTCTTCAGCAGCGAGGGGTTTCCATTAGTCCCCTTGTCCAGCGCCGGGTAGTTGCTACGAGTGCGGTGAGTTCGGTCATATGAGGAGACAGTGTCCTCGGCGTCGTGGTAGTCAGTCTCAGCAGAGGGATCAACCCTCATCTTCTGCTCCTGTTTCATCAGCACCCGCCCAGTCAGCTAGGGGTGGAGGT